>NC_064614.1:992878931-993181961 GCF_023898315.1 Schistocerca nitens | reverse complement strand
ACAGTCACGTTGTCTGCCGACGTGCAGCAGGCCATTTGCAATGATTCACATTGTGGCAACCACGGAGCATGCGTCTTTTTGGAATTCGTAGCTAGATCTGTCTACGTAGGCCCGGATCTAGAGGGGGGGGGGGGGGGGCACAAATCTGGCTATCTGCCCCTGGCAGCAATTTCATGGACGCCAAATTCATATTCTTGAAAAAAATATCTTGTTTCACAAATGGCCTAGCATCCAGCGCAGGTTGGTTAATCGATTACTCATATGAGTTTGAAACGCATTCCTGTTGGTTTCTGAACATTTTTGAACACATTCTAAGTTGATTTCTGAACGAATCATAATTTGATTTTTGAACGTGTGCTTTGTGTATGTGATGTCATTGCCAGGGGAATTCCAACCACATACAGAAAAATTATAAACTTTCCCGCAGACAAAAGGGGACACAGCTATACGAGTTGAACCGAATAAACCCGAACGGGTGAATGTCAATCGCTGTCTGTTTATGTGGTTGATTTGGTGTGCGAATGATAGGCGTTCATATAATTACTAGCGAAATTCCTAGATTCAGGCTACCAGGGTGGAAACAAACGACTAACATGAATATGTCTGCAGCTCGCGGTCTCGCGGTCGGGTTCTCCCTTCCCGAGCACGGGGTCGATTCCCGGCGGGATCAGGGATTTTCACCTGCCTCGAGATGACTGGGTGTTCGTGTTGTCCTCATCGCTTCATCATCTTTCATGAAAGTGGCGAGATTGGGCTGAGAAAAGGCTGGGCATTTGTACGGGCGCTGATAACCGCGTGGTTGAGAGCCCCACAAACCAAACATCATCATCATCAGGAATATCTTCTCGGTGTGTTCAAGAAATGAAATTTCGACAGAAAATTTTTGCCAGGTCGCTACACTACTAAGAGCCAGTTGTACAGTCCCCGGTCAGCAGCCGCTTACAGCGCGGAAAACGCGCTGTACAAACACGTAATAACGCCTAACCGGAGAATAAACGCGGGATAACTAAACTGGTGATTCTGGCAGAATTTGTGAAGTTAACCGGAGAAACGCTTTGACAGTGGCAGGGATAGCTACAGAATTAGTGACGACAAGCTTGCTTGTTACGACGAGGAAGGAGAAGAAACAAGGATATCATACAAATTAATGGAAGAATATGACGAACCCAAACGTATATAAAAATTTCGTACTGTTACTACTTTTCGATCTCATGCTTGAGAAACTGGAGCATATGAATGAAATTTGAAACTAACAAACCTTTTGCTTGCAATAGGCCTAATAGACATTTAATATTGGTACTTCGTGGATTATGTTCTGTCGTCTTATTTATGTAAATAACATAGATAAAGATTATTTTTTGTGCCAAACAGTCTCGCTTGTTTGGCGTGTGTTACAATTACTGCAATATTATAAAGGCCTATTTTGTTTTATCTAGCAGATAGTGACAAAATAGATGTGATCAAATCGAGAAACCACTATTCGTATTAACAGCTTTTTCAGTATTAAACAACGACCATTTGATTTATAATGTAGCAAAACGTTTGACGAACTTTGAGGTAGCAAATTCTTTCGTAGAAAGGAAAGCACGCCGTGTTAAGCTGTAGCAAGACTAGAGAGAGAGAAATGCTGGGATCTAAGGGTTGAAAAAATGTGTACTGTCTTCTTTTGCTTGTCTCTTGTCTTTACTGGTTTTATGTTTCCTACCTTTAATTTTATGTCACACGAAGGAGAAAGTTATTAGCTAATACGCAATAAAGAGTGCAGATTTTCTGAAGAGTTCTTGTTCTCCTGGTCACAAATTATCCCACCCAATATTAATTGTGAGTTTTTTTTAAGGGGGCGTAGCATGTCAAACCGGCCGACTGGGAGCAGGAGAGGCATCACAGGACATTTTAATATCCACTGTACTGAATATAGGTCTGATGGCTTCCATTACAAAATATACACATTTGAATTGCACAGAGCGAGATACAGTGACATCCAATAGAAGAGTACTGTACGAAGAGGCGTGGCGCTGCACTTTGGCACACTTAAGACCACATAACACGTCTTACATTTCCTCGAACCTATGTGTTTTATGTATCAAACTCTTCAGAAAGATGTGCGCTACAAAATGAATATTTTTGAAAAATCGATCTTTTTCATTTTTTACGGTCTATCTCAAACGCTCGAGGGCGAAGCGGGGATGCACCACTATCACGTTTTTGCCCCGGTTCGGAAGTGTCGTAGATCCAGGGCTGTATCTACGTCTAGTATTTTGTCATGGTAGCCTAGCCCCTATCAATAGATTTTCAAATCCACAGTTCCCTCGGAATGGTCGATTATCGAGTAGCATGGTTGACTGGGCGATTCTTAAAGTGTGTCAGGCCAGCATAGATGCCTCTAATTGGCATGTGTGTGTAGCGTGGTGTGTAATCGTGTTTGTGTTGTATGACGATGAGAGAAGGGAAGAGAGTGAAACCTGGCACCGGCAATTAGCTTTCTCCTCTCGAGTAGTACGAAATGGCCTGCCAGGATTAAAATACCGATCAGACGTACGGATCACCATCAACAGTATCACATTCTCTCACTTCGTGACACACTGCCCCGGTTCGGAGGTGTCGTAGATCCAGGGCTGTATCTACGTCTAGTATTTTGTCATGGTAGCCTAGCCCCTATCAATAGATTTTCAAATCCACAGTTCCCTCGGAATGGTCGATTATCGAGTAGCATGGTTGACTGGGCGATTCTTAAAGTGTGTCAGGCCAGCATAGATGCCTCTAATTGGCATGTGTGTGTAGCGTGGTGTGTAATCGTGTTTGTGTTGTATGACGATGAGAGAAGGGAAGAGAGTGAAACCTGGCACCGGCAATTAGCTTTCTCCTCTCGAGTAGTACGAAATGGCCTGCCAGGATTAAAATACCGATCAGACGTACGGATCACCATCAACAGTATCACATTCTCTCACTTCGTGACACACTGCCCCGGTTCGGAGGTGTCGTAGATCCAGGGCTGTATCTACGTCTAGTATTTTGTCATGGTAGCCTAGCCCCTATCAATAGATTTTCAAATCCACAGTTCCCTCTGGATGGTCGATTATCGAGTAGCATGGTTGACTGGGCGATTCTTAAAGTGTGTCAGGCCAGCATAGATGCCTCTAATTGGCATGTGTGTGTAGCGTGGTGTGTAATCGTGTTTGTGTTGTATGACGATGAGAGAAGGGAAGAGAGTGAAACCTGGCACCGGCAATTAGCTTTCTCCTCTCGAGTAGTACGAAATGGCCTGCCAGGATTAAAATACCGATCAGACGTACGGATCACCATCAACAGTATCACATTCTCTCACTTCGTGACACACTGCCCCGGTTCGGAGGTGTCGTAGATCCAGGGCTGTATCTACGTCTAGTATTTTGTCATGGTAGCCTAGCCCCTATCAATAGATTTTCAAATCCACAGTTCCCTCTGGATGGTCGATTATCGAGTAGCATGGTTGACTGGGCGATTCTTAAAGTGTGTCAGGCCAGCATAGATGCCTCTAATTGGCATGTGTGTGTAGCGTGGTGTGTAATCGTGTTTGTGTTGTATGACGATGAGAGAAGGGAAGAGAGTGAAACCTGGCACCGGCAATTAGCTTTCTCCTCTCGAGTAGTACGAAATGGCCTGCCAGGATTAAAATACCGATCAGACGTACGGATCACCATCAACAGTATCACATTCTCTCACTTCGTGACACACTGCCCCGGTTCGGAGGTGTCGTAGATCCAGGGCTGTATCTACGTCTAGTATTTTGTCATGGTAGCCTAGCCCCTATCAATAGATTTTCAAATCCACAGTTCCCTCTGGATGGTCGATTATCGAGTAGCATGGTTGACTGGGCGATTCTTAAAGTGTGTCAGGCCAGCATAGATGCCTCTAATTGGCATGTGTGTGTAGCGTGGTGTGTAATCGTGTTTGTGTTGTATGACGATGAGAGAAGGGAAGAGAGTGAAACCTGGCACCGGCAATTAGCTTTCTCCTCTCGAGTAGTACGAAATGGCCTGCCAGGATTAAAATACCGATCAGACGTACGGATCACCATCAACAGTATCACATTCTCTCACTTCGTGACACACTGCCCCGGTTCGGAGGTGTCGTAGATCCAGGGCTGTATCTACGTCTAGTATTTTGTCATGGTAGCCTAGCCCCTATCAATAGATTTTCAAATCCACAGTTCCCTCGGAATGGTCGATTATCGAGTAGCATGGTTGACTGGGCGATTCTTAAAGTGTGTCAGGCCAGCATAGATGCCTCTAATTGGCATGTGTGTGTAGCGTGGTGTGTAATCGTGTTTGTGTTGTATGACGATGAGAGAAGGGAAGAGAGTGAAACCTGGCACCGGCAATTAGCTTTCTCCTCTCGAGTAGTACGAAATGGCCTGCCAGGATTAAAATACCGATCAGACGTACGGATCACCATCAACAGTATCACATTCTCTCACTTCGTGACACACTGCCCCGGTTCGGAAGTGTCGTAGATCCAGGGCTGTATCTACGTCTAGTATTTTGTCATGGTAGCCTAGCCCCTATCAATAGATTTTCAAATCCACAGTTCCCTCGGAATGGTCGATTATCGAGTAGCATGGTTGACTGGGCGATTCTTAAAGTGTGTCAGGCCAGCATAGATGCCTCTAATTGGCATGTGTGTGTAGCGTGGTGTGTAATCGTGTTTGTGTTGTATGACGATGAGAGAAGGGAAGAGAGTGAAACCTGGCACCGGCAATTAGCTTTCTCCTCTCGAGTAGTACGAAATGGCCTGCCAGGATTAAAATACCGATCAGACGTACGGATCACCATCAACAGTATCACATTCTCTCACTTCGTGACACACTGCCCCGGTTCGGAGGTGTCGTAGATCCAGGGCTGTATCTACGTCTAGTATTTTGTCATGGTAGCCTAGCCCCTATCAATAGATTTTCAAATCCACAGTTCCCTCTGGATGGTCGATTATCGAGTAGCATGGTTGACTGGGCGATTCTTAAAGTGTGTCAGGCCAGCATAGATGCCTCTAATTGGCATGTGTGTGTAGCGTGGTGTGTAATCGTGTTTGTGTTGTATGACGATGAGAGAAGGGAAGAGAGTGAAACCTGGCACCGGCAATTAGCTTTCTCCTCTCGAGTAGTACGAAATGGCCTGCCAGGATTAAAATACCGATCAGACGTACGGATCACCATCAACAGTATCACATTCTCTCACTTCGTGACACACTGCCCCGGTTCGGAGGTGTCGTAGATCCAGGGCTGTATCTACGTCTAGTATTTTGTCATGGTAGCCTAGCCCCTATCAATAGATTTTCAAATCCACAGTTCCCTCTGGATGGTCGATTATCGAGTAGCATGGTTGACTGGGCGATTCTTAAAGTGTGTCAGGCCAGCATAGATGCCTCTAATTGGCATGTGTGTGTAGCGTGGTGTGTAATCGTGTTTGTGTTGTATGACGATGAGAGAAGGGAAGAGAGTGAAACCTGGCACCGGCAATTAGCTTTCTCCTCTCGAGTAGTACGAAATGGCCTGCCAGGATTAAAATACCGATCAGACGTACGGATCACCATCAACAGTATCACATTCTCTCACTTCGTGACACACTGCCCCGGTTCGGAGGTGTCGTAGATCCAGGGCTGTATCTACGTCTAGTATTTTGTCATGGTAGCCTAGCCCCTATCAATAGATTTTCAAATCCACAGTTCCCTCTGGATGGTCGATTATCGAGTAGCATGGTTGACTGGGCGATTCTTAAAGTGTGTCAGGCCAGCATAGATGCCTCTAATTGGCATGTGTGTGTAGCGTGGTGTGTAATCGTGTTTGTGTTGTATGACGATGAGAGAAGGGAAGAGAGTGAAACCTGGCACCGGCAATTAGCTTTCTCCTCTCGAGTAGTACGAAATGGCCTGCCAGGATTAAAATACCGATCAGACGTACGGATCACCATCAACAGTATCACATTCTCTCACTTCGTGACACACTGCCCCGGTTCGGAGGTGTCGTAGATCCAGGGCTGTATCTACGTCTAGTATTTTGTCATGGTAGCCTAGCCCCTATCAATAGATTTTCAAATCCACAGTTCCCTCTGGATGGTCGATTATCGAGTAGCATGGTTGACTGGGCGATTCTTAAAGTGTGTCAGGCCAGCATAGATGCCTCTAATTGGCATGTGTGTGTAGCGTGGTGTGTAATCGTGTTTGTGTTGTATGACGATGAGAGAAGGGAAGAGAGTGAAACCTGGCACCGGCAATTAGCTTTCTCCTCTCGAGTAGTACGAAATGGCCTGCCAGGATTAAAATACCGATCAGACGTACGGATCACCATCAACAGTATCACATTCTCTCACTTCGTGACACACTGCCCCGGTTCGGAGGTGTCGTAGATCCAGGGCTGTATCTACGTCTAGTATTTTGTCATGGTAGCCTAGCCCCTATCAATAGATTTTCAAATCCACAGTTCCCTCTGGATGGTCGATTATCGAGTAGCATGGTTGACTGGGCGATTCTTAAAGTGTGTCAGGCCAGCATAGATGCCTCTAATTGGCATGTGTGTGTAGCGTGGTGTGTAATCGTGTTTGTGTTGTATGACGATGAGAGAAGGGAAGAGAGTGAAACCTGGCACCGGCAATTAGCTTTCTCCTCTCGAGTAGTACGAAATGGCCTGCCAGGATTAAAATACCGATCAGACGTACGGATCACCATCAACAGTATCACATTCTCTCACTTCGTGACACACTGCCCCGGTTCGGAGGTGTCGTAGATCCAGGGCTGTATCTACGTCTAGTATTTTGTCATGGTAGCCTAGCCCCTATCAATAGATTTTCAAATCCACAGTTCCCTCTGGATGGTCGATTATCGAGTAGCATGGTTGACTGGGCGATTCTTAAAGTGTGTCAGGCCAGCATAGATGCCTCTAATTGGCATGTGTGTGTAGCGTGGTGTGTAATCGTGTTTGTGTTGTATGACGATGAGAGAAGGGAAGAGAGTGAAACCTGGCACCGGCAATTAGCTTTCTCCTCTCGAGTAGTACGAAATGGCCTGCCAGGATTAAAATACCGATCAGACGTACGGATCACCATCAACAGTATCACATTCTCTCACTTCGTGACACACTGCCCCGGTTCGGAGGTGTCGTAGATCCAGGGCTGTATCTACGTCTAGTATTTTGTCATGGTAGCCTAGCCCCTATCAATAGATTTTCAAATCCACAGTTCCCTCTGGATGGTCGATTATCGAGTAGCATGGTTGACTGGGCGATTCTTAAAGTGTGTCAGGCCAGCATAGATGCCTCTAATTGGCATGTGTGTGTAGCGTGGTGTGTAATCGTGTTTGTGTTGTATGACGATGAGAGAAGGGAAGAGAGTGAAACCTGGCACCGGCAATTAGCTTTCTCCTCTCGAGTAGTACGAAATGGCCTGCCAGGATTAAAATACCGATCAGACGTACGGATCACCATCAACAGTATCACATTCTCTCACTTCGTGACACACTGCCCCGGTTCGGAGGTGTCGTAGATCCAGGGCTGTATCTACGTCTAGTATTTTGTCATGGTAGCCTAGCCCCTATCAATAGATTTTCAAATCCACAGTTCCCTCTGGATGGTCGATTATCGAGTAGCATGGTTGACTGGGCGATTCTTAAAGTGTGTCAGGCCAGCATAGATGCCTCTAATTGGCATGTGTGTGTAGCGTGGTGTGTAATCGTGTTTGTGTTGTATGACGATGAGAGAAGGGAAGAGAGTGAAACCTGGCACCGGCAATTAGCTTTCTCCTCTCGAGTAGTACGAAATGGCCTGCCAGGATTAAAATACCGATCAGACGTACGGATCACCATCAACAGTATCACATTCTCTCACTTCGTGACACACTGCCCCGGTTCGGAGGTGTCGTAGATCCAGGGCTGTATCTACGTCTAGTATTTTGTCATGGTAGCCTAGCCCCTATCAATAGATTTTCAAATCCACAGTTCCCTCTGGATGGTCGATTATCGAGTAGCATGGTTGACTGGGCGATTCTTAAAGTGTGTCAGGCCAGCATAGATGCCTCTAATTGGCATGTGTGTGTAGCGTGGTGTGTAATCGTGTTTGTGTTGTATGACGATGAGAGAAGGGAAGAGAGTGAAACCTGGCACCGGCAATTAGCTTTCTCCTCTCGAGTAGTACGAAATGGCCTGCCAGGATTAAAATACCGATCAGACGTACGGATCACCATCAACAGTATCACATTCTCTCACTTCGTGACACACTGCCCCGGTTCGGAGGTGTCGTAGATCCAGGGCTGTATCTACGTCTAGTATTTTGTCATGGTAGCCTAGCCCCTATCAATAGATTTTCAAATCCACAGTTCCCTCTGGATGGTCGATTATCGAGTAGCATGGTTGACTGGGCGATTCTTAAAGTGTGTCAGGCCAGCATAGATGCCTCTAATTGGCATGTGTGTGTAGCGTGGTGTGTAATCGTGTTTGTGTTGTATGACGATGAGAGAAGGGAAGAGAGTGAAACCTGGCACCGGCAATTAGCTTTCTCCTCTCGAGTAGTACGAAATGGCCTGCCAGGATTAAAATACCGATCAGACGTACGGATCACCATCAACAGTATCACATTCTCTCACTTCGTGACACACTGCCCCGGTTCGGAGGTGTCGTAGATCCAGGGCTGTATCTACGTCTAGTATTTTGTCATGGTAGCCTAGCCCCTATCAATAGATTTTCAAATCCACAGTTCCCTCTGGATGGTCGATTATCGAGTAGCATGGTTGACTGGGCGATTCTTAAAGTGTGTCAGGCCAGCATAGATGCCTCTAATTGGCATGTGTGTGTAGCGTGGTGTGTAATCGTGTTTGTGTTGTATGACGATGAGAGAAGGGAAGAGAGTGAAACCTGGCACCGGCAATTAGCTTTCTCCTCTCGAGTAGTACGAAATGGCCTGCCAGGATTAAAATACCGATCAGACGTACGGATCACCATCAACAGTATCACATTCTCTCACTTCGTGACACACTGCCCCGGTTCGGAGGTGTCGTAGATCCAGGGCTGTATCTACGTCTAGTATTTTGTCATGGTAGCCTAGCCCCTATCAATAGATTTTCAAATCCACAGTTCCCTCTGGATGGTCGATTATCGAGTAGCATGGTTGACTGGGCGATTCTTAAAGTGTGTCAGGCCAGCATAGATGCCTCTAATTGGCATGTGTGTGTAGCGTAGTGTGTAATCGTGTTTGTGTTGTAAGACGATGAGAGAAGGGAAGAGAGTGAAACCTGGCACCGGCAATTAGCTTTCTCCTCTCGAGTAGTACGAAATGGCCTGCCAGGATTAAAATACCCATCAGACGTACGGATCACCATCAACAGTATCACATTCTCTCACTTCGTGACACACTGCTAAGCGGTTTGGGATTTAATCCAGAATATTGGTGCAAATTCTGATGTTTTATTATTATTCAGCGCTAAACAGAAACGAATTGTTGCACTTCAGTACGGCATCCTCAGTGTTGCCACCATACCATTTCTTGGAATTGAAAAAAGGAAGATTAGGGTTAAAGGTCTCGTCGATAATGAGGTCATTAGAGACGGGCTCTTAGAACTGAAGACGCACAATTTAATGTGAAATTGTTACCCCCGCCACTCTGCTAATAACACGCCCAGCTCCCTTGAAAACTCTCCAGAACTGCCCAACTAACCTGAGACGGCTTCTATTATATTGTCCGCAGCTCGTGGTCGTGCGGTAGCGTTCTCGCTTCCCGCGCCCGGGTTCCCGGGTTCGATTCCCGGCGGGGTCAAGGATTTTCTCTGCCTCGTGATGACTGGGTGTTGTGTGATGTCCTTAGGTTAGTTAGGTTTAAGTAGTTCTAAGTTCTAGGGGACTGATGACCATAGATGTTAAGTCTCATAGTGCTCAGAGCCATTTTGCTTCTATTATAATGGCTTCTGACGTCATTCATAATGGGTGAACCAAATACGGCGTCGGAATCAGGTAGTGTATTATGAATCAAATGATCACTTTTACAATTTCTACTGACACTGGAGGCCAGTATTAGTATGATTTACTGTATCAAACTTAAATTTGAAAACCCTCACAGACTGCCAGTTCCGTTTGCACGCAAATCACGTTCTGAACTAGGCTGACATGGGAACGGAAGGGCTAAAAACGCGCAAAAATTAAAACTACTCCCAAAACGTCAAAAAAAAGTTAAGCACAATGTGATTATACTCTGCCTGACGGCGAAAGTGAAAGGCCAGAAGGGGAGGAGGAAACTAAATGAAACTTCGCAGTTTGAAAAGGCATGACATTTGACTTTAGTAATTACAGTTTCGCGTCAAATGCACGAAGAACCTGGCAGTATGAGATCACTTATCGGTATAAGTTGTACCCCCTTTGGTCTGGATACATGCATTAACTGCGTAGGGAAGTGTGTCATGAAAAAGTTGTGTACTCTCCTGAGGAAATCTGGTTAACAACTGTTGTAACTGGTCGTTGATACACTGGATATCACTGGGACGAAGCTGACGTCCGACCTGACAGATCTTGGCATCTTCCTGGCAATGGGAGTACCTCTTCCTCACACAGAGAGTTCATAGAGACACGCGTCATATGTGAACGAAAAATCTCCTGTCGTAAAAGGACACCACGATACTGTCGCAAGAGAGGCAACGCATGGGGAAGCAGGACGTTCGTGGTGCACCATCGTGCCGTCAGAGTTCCCTCAATCTTTATCAGCCGTGACCTGAAGTCATACCCGAAGGCTCTCAACGCCAAGACGCCAGGAGGGTGCTTCTCCAAAGCACTGGGAGGATGGGAGCTCTCCCGAGGCAGTTGCCATGCTCGCCCGACGATGGTCATCCGGGGTAGTGGACTCGGATTTTCCAAGGCAACGAATTCCGTGAACTGTCGATGTTTCTGTGTCTATGTTTTAATAGATTAAAATATTGTCGTTTGGATGCAACAAAGTACCTGTATCGAGGAATTTCCATCTTGTACGTTTAACGTGAAACACCAGTAGCTTCAGAATGCTATTCAAAGCAGTTGTGAAAAGCAAGTTAAGCACTACTCTCATATCAGGCTTGATAGACTTAGTTCGTGGAAGCTATCCCCGTCCCCACCAAACGTACTGTTTCACTGCGAGTAAGAGGTGGTTCTGACTTGCAACAGATGTTAGCAACGCTAGGCAAAATTTCCAGCAAGGAATCCAAATACGAAAACTTTATTTACATGAATGGAATTGGTAAATTAAACACGCCTAAATAAAAGGATCAATATGGAAAGAGACGGAAATTTTCAAGCAACTTTATGTAGTAGCTCAAAGTGATCGTTAGGTTACATCAAACACAACTATTTTTATGGGAAAATTTGGGTTATGGTGAGCAAAGGGCCTTCTTCTGAAGAATTCAGCAGAACTGTATCGTAGTAGCTTCTACGTCCAACAGGTTTCATAGACACAGTGAGTAAACAAAAATATGGGAATACTAAAAACACAACACATTACCATGTAGGAACTCTCTTGGCATTCAAAACAGTTTCCAGTCGTCTCGGAATGCATAAATATAGGCCCTGTATGGTTTCCAAGGGAATCTTATCCCATTTTCCTGCAAAATAGTGGAAAATACAGGTAACGATGATAAAGGTGAACAGCAATCATGCGCTATTCTCTCCAAAGCAGATCACGAAGGGTCCATAATATTCAGGTCTGGTAACATTGGTGGCTAGGGGAGATGCGACAATTCAGGCCAGACTGATGTTCATTGGAAGAATCCACAAGAACGGAGTCCACTAACAAAAGAGGTAGCTTACAAAACCCTCGTTCGGCCAATACTTGAATACTGGTCATCAGTCTGGGATCCGTAACAGATAGGATAGAGAAAACAGTGAAAATCCAAAGAAGAGCAGCCCCTTTCGTTACCGGGTCATTTATTTGGCGCGAAAGTTCTAGTGGCAGACGATGGAAGACAGGCGCTCTGGATCACGGTGTGGTTTTGCTGTCAAAATTCCAAGAGTGTACGTTCCTAGAAGAGCCATCCTATATATTGATTACTCCTACGCATATCTCGCGAAATGTCCATGAAGCTGGAAGGTAAAATGAGAGAAATTCTAGCTCACGCAGAGGCTTACGACCAATCGTTCTTTATGCTAACCATTGGCGACTGGAAAAGGAAAAGGGAGGAGTAACGGTGGTACACAACTATCCTTCGCCACACATCGGAAGGTGGCTTGCGGAGTATAATTGTAGACGTTACGGTAAATATTCTAACTCTAGATCGTAGACTGTATGTGGACGAGCAAAAATCGTTGTACCTGACGTAACGACTTAGCTCCACTGCAAGGAAAATACTTCTGAAATGTTATAGACATATAACACGAGTGAACGATTCACGATTAACCAAGAAAATCTCCCGCACCGTAGAAAGCGAACCTGAAAAACTAAAGTACGATGGACAGCAACACACAAGAGGATCTCTTGGAAGTCGCTGATGGACACTAACAACATGGATGACAAACTGACTGAAGACTGATTCCCATAAGTTCACGTTTAAACAGTTAATCGAAAGGAATTTGAAACTCAAAAAATCAAGGACGGTAGAAATACAACAGGTCCATATTAATAAAATGAAAAATCTTGGTAAGGTAAGAAGATCAAGAAAAGTAATGTTAACCATTAGTTCTCGTTGTCTTAGAAGCTCCGAGCTAAATAATAATAAAATTAATAATAATGATAATTTAAATGCAAGATTTTTCTTTCAAATGTGTGCAAACGGAATACGTTCGCCGCCTCATTCGTTCATGTAGAGAACGTAACATTCTATCCCACAATTACACAGCCTATGGACATTAAATTATTGCACATGGATGAAGCAACATAGTCCTGCTTTTCATACGATCATTTACCAACATTCTGGATTTTACATGCTGTGACCGTAGTATCACCACCAGACTAGGAAATATCAAGTAAAGTGAAATGAAATATGATTTATATTAGACAGATCTGATCTCTCAAACACTGTTCCATATCCAGACTGGAACAAATAAAACTGGCCCGGACGAGTGGATACGATGGGACGTGAATTGTGGCAGCAGTAACGGAGGAGGAAAAGACCTACAGTTACTTCCAGCAGGATGGAGCAACTGCCCACACAGCCGACCGAACCTTGTAACACATTTACACAATCTGCATGCCTGACAAATATGTTAGCAGAGGTCAGCCTGGTCGCGGCCTTAGCTGACCGCTCAGGTCACCCGATCTGTCAGTGTGCGGTGACTTTGAATGGGGAGCCCTCACGTCTTAGGTGTATCACAACAACATTCTTCAAGACCTGCAGCAGAAAATTTCGGACGAGACTGCAGCAATTCCAGCAGTCCAGCTTCGATCTGCCTTCAGCAACTTGCTGGGAGACATTGAGGGACCGCATAGGGTGGGCCGCCAGGTAACACACGTGGGAGTTGCAAGAAAGTTTTCTATCGAGCATGAGCTCAAGCAATTTCGTAGTTTCAACGAATGGAGGAGAAACAGGCCCAAGATGTAAAGATGGTAGAAGAAACCAATTGTGCCGTCAAAAATTCACAGAAACGGTTTTTTGAGTGGAAAAACGAAAGCCATTGTCGATGCTAGATGAGTGAAGATGTTCGAGACATCGCTGAATACGCCGCTCAATTAAACAAGTCTGTGCAGAACTGCAATAGAGGGCAAAATCGTCAACGAGAAGGGAGCTAGAGATGCACAGCAAGAGAAAGGCCATTATGGGGTTCATGGTGATAGCAAAGAGGACGACGCTCAGGACGGAATCCTGAGCCCCGTCGGTTTCCTGAATAAAGGAGTCCGACAAGACAGAACCCACACATACCTTGAAAACCCGGTCTTTTAACAATTCCTGAAGGAAACAGGGCATGCGGCCGCGGAAGCCCCACATGTAGAGAGTACAGACGATACCAATCCTCCAGCAGATGTCGTAGGCTTTTTCCAAATCAGAAAACACGGCCACAGTCTGGTATTTCGCAGAAAACCATTGATGACAGGGGAGGATAAACTGACGAGATGGTCAACTGCAGAACAGTGCGCTCTTAATCCACACTGTGCAGCGATCAGTAAACTGAGAGACTCGAGCCACCATACGAGCCGGGCATGAACCATATGTTCAATCACCTTGCAAACACAGCTGGTGTGATAAATGGGGCAGTAGCTAGAAGGAAGGCGTTTGTTCTTGTCAGGCTTAGGTATGGGGATGACAGTGACTTCACGCCAGCGTTTATGAAACGTGCTCTCTGCACAGATTCGGTTGCACATATTAAGCAGAAAGTGCTTGCCCGAAAGAGAATGGTGCTGCAACATCCGAATGTGAAAAGCATCTGGCCCTGAGGCGGAGAATCTGGATGAAGTGAGAGCGTGATCTAGCTCCCTTATAGTAAAGGCGGCATGGTAGCACTCACGATTCTGAGAAGGGTATCATACGAGCCTCCCCCGCTCATTTCTGATGGAGGAAGGTAGGGTTATAGAGGGAGAAGCTCCAAATCTCCGGAAAATGGCAGCCCCAAGGTGTTGAAGATAGCAACAGAGTCCACTAAGATATCATCTGCTACTGTCGGCTGGAAATTGGGGAAAGGATCTTGGTCCCACAGAGCAATCACAGGTTGGTCCACACGATAGCAGAGGGGGAGGAACTCTTAAAAAGAACTAGTAAATGAAATCCAGCTAGCTCTTTTGCTATCCCGAGCTACACGATGACACTGTGCATGCATCTGTTTATAGTGAATGCAGTTTGCCACTGTAGGATGACGGTTAAAATCGCGGAGGGTATGTTTCCACGCGCGAATTGCATCGTGGCACACATCAGTCCACCAAGGGACCAGGACACAGTGTGGTAAGAGGAATTGCAAGGAATGGAACATTCTGCAATGGTAAGGAGAATGTTTGTAAGATATTCCACCTGGCCATCACAAATGGGGAAATGTTGTTCGTCGACAGACGCCAGGGACGAGTACACCCTCCAGTCAGTCTTAGAAAGCTGCCATTTGGGTGTGCACTTAGGTGGGGGAGGAGTCAGCAGTTGGATGGCACACAGGAAATGGTTGCTCGAGTATTTGTCAGAGAGAAAAGACCACTCAAGATGATGGGCAAGCTGGACAGTGCGGAAGGAGAGGTCCAAATGTGAGTCAGAAAGGAACATGGGTGCTTCTATGTTAAGGCAGATGAGGTTAAGGTGTTTGAGGTCAGCCGAGAGGGCACCTCTCTGACAGGTTCTGCGCGAGCCCCAAAGGGAATGGTGCACGTTCAAGTCACCAAGCGGCAGAAACGTGTGAGGTAGCTGCCCAGTAAGCTGGGGGAAGTCTGTCCTGGTGACATCTAATGATGGAGGGATGTAAATGGTACATAGGGAAAAGGACAAATGAGAAAGGAAAACGCAAAATGTAACAGTTTGGAGCCAGGTAGCCAGGGAGGTGGGCTGACTATGAACGTCATCCTGGATGAGCAGCATGGCTCCCCCATGAGATGGAATGCCGTCCTTGGGGGGAAGGTAGAACTGGACTGGAAAGAAATGCGAGAACCCAAAGCGGTCGTGACGACGCAATTTTCTTTCCTGGAGGCAGAGTACAAGCAGATGCTATGATTCTGAGAGCAGCTATGAGTCCTCTTTGTTGAATCAAAGGCCACAAACGTTCCATTGGAGGAGAGTCATGATGAGGAAAAATAAAGAGGTGTCACCTTGAGGGCTGTCGAGTCCCAGTCTTTAAAGACTCGCTGCACAGAGGCAAGAGGGTCCTGCTCCATGAGGTCTACAGACGTCAGCAGTCCCCCTTGTCAGTATGTAGAGTCCAAGGCAGAAAAAGAGTTGGTTATGTACACCGGTGATATGGAGGTCAGCCTGATGATTGTATCGTGTAGCAATACTGTTGAAGAGGATCTCGGAGTTAGCAAAGGAGAAGACCGTTTCCCTTTGTTTGGCTTCTTGGAGCCTTTCCTGTTGGCAGAGGAAGACTCAGGTGTTTGTTGGTTGGAGGTGCATATGAAGTCTTCGTGTGAATATTCCTTCTGTCCTTTCTGTCCTGCCAGTTGTGTAGCAGGTGATTTAGCCCTGAGAGGCAAATGTTTGGTGACTTGTTGCGCAGCTGGGGGAGGAGATTGGGACGCTATCATGATGCTGGGCGATTTCCCGACCACGCTGGTAAATTTTATGTCTCATGTCTGCATTGTTTATGTCCTTCCTGGAGGGAGGTATAGCAACAACAGTACTGCAGGTGCCAGATGGTAGAACACAGGCTTTCTGACTTGCCAACAACTTGCGAGCGACTGGATAACGCACTTCTTCCTTCACCCGGATCTCCTGGACAGCCCACTCATTGAGATATATGGGACAATCTCAGGTGGAGGCGACGTGGTCGCCATTGCAGTTGATACAGCGGAGAGAAGAAGACAGACAGCGGCCCTCCTGAGCATACCTACCACAGGTTACATATTTGGCCAGGTATGGACAGGACTCTAGAGTGTGGTTGTTACAATGACACTGGTAGCAGCGCATCAGGTTGTATGGTCGTACTGTGGTAACTTCATAGCCTGCTTTGATCTTTGATGAAAGAATCACTCTATCAAAAGTGAGAAAAAGCTTGTGTGTGTGTGTGTGTGTGTGTGTGTGTGTGTGTGTGTGTGTGCGCACTAAGGATGCATCTACTTTTTTTTTTATTACATGATGGACTGCAATGACACTCTGATCATAGACGAATATTTCGATTTCTGACCCAGTCAGACCACCAAGCAGCCAAGTGTAAATAACACCACTGGAGGATTCTGTGTTCGATGGGCCTCGACACAAACAGGATAGCCATGGAGGAGCAAAGCTTGCAAGCAGTTGTGCTTGAGAATCAGAAATAGTTTCCAAAGTGCCATTTCATAAAGGAGAGCAGGATTTCACAGGGCCATCAATTGCATCCACACCTTTTTGAATAATAAAGGGATTTACTGTAGCAAAAGGACTGACTGACTCTTCAGCAGATGAAACCACAAGGAACTGTGATGCAGCTGGGAGAGTCTTTGAATCGTGAGCTTCATTCCATTTACGTTTACTAGATATTGACTGTGAAGAAGATGATTAGCTCACTGCCAGCATCTCCAATGGCGCGCTCCATTCACATGGGTGCTTCATTCTCAAGGGAGTGGACCTGCCTTAGGTGATTGTTCACACCTCCCGAACACCTGACATAGGGACCAATCAGCAATTTGGGAAGATAGCACACCCCTCCCTAGGCCTGGCCTTTACCAAGAGGTACATATGAAACCTACCTATCAACCTGGAACTGGGAATTATACGTTCCTCAGTCACCTGTTTCGTGTCAGACGCATGGACTGGCCTTCAGGAGTGCATAGGGAGGAAGAAAAAGAGGAACCTCAAACGCTGAAGCAGAGGAAGGATAGGACAAGGGGAACGAGAAAAGAAAGAAGGAACTAAAGGCAGTGGAGAGACTGTTCTTTATTTCGGCGACCAAATATGCAGAACACATTTCTAACAACATCCCAGACATGTTCCCCAGTGGAGGGGAGAAAGAATAGCTTGAGGGTAGACATGCAGAACGGAAGGGAAAAGATGCTGCAAAGGCTGGGGCTCCATAGTACCCAAGCACAAACCTGCCACAGAGCAGTGAACCCTCTACTATGAAAAGAAATGGCACCATAAGCTATCACTCCTAGTTGACGGGCAGTACAGCAGGCAACAATCAGATTGGTATTCCACTGTCGTCCAGGGCATCTCCATATATGTCTTCAGCCTGGAATCTCATTGTCTTCAGTAATGAGTCCCACTTCAAACTGAAATACGATGATCTGTCGGGGCGCCCTGGACAGCAGAGGCGCACCAACCTAACCATTGCTCACCATATGGCCAGACAATCAAGAGTGATGATCTGAGGTGCCATTTATTTTCATAGCAGTACCCATTTGGTTGTTATCCATGGCACCTTTCAGCACAGCAGTACGCCGATGATATTCGATGCCCAGTTTTGTTGACCTTCATGACAAGCCATTCTGGACTTACATTTCAGCATGGTAATGTTAACCTGCACACGGCTGGAGTTTCTACTACTTGTCATCATGCTTGCCAAACCCTACCTTAGCGAGCAAAGTCGTCATATCCCTCCCACTGAGAATTTTTGGAGCATTATAGGCAGGGCCGTCCAGTCAGCTCGGGATTTTGACTATCTAAAGCGCCAATTGGACAGAATTTGGCACGATATCCTCAGGAGGACATCCAACAACACTACCAGCCAGTTCCAAGCCCTATAACTGCTTGTGTAAGGGCCAGAGTTGGACGAACGCCTTATTGACTTGCTCAGTTTGTGAAGCTCTTTCTCTTAAATAATCCAATTTTTTTGAAATTCTAATAGTCTGTTTGTTTGTACATGTACATCAAGTCTACCGATTTCCATCGCAATTGGATAATTCCTTCATGGTGTGTCCTTTTATTTTTGTCTTACAAGGGGACCATCAGAAGTGTGAAAAACGGATTTTGATGGGTCTCGGATAGGTTGTAGAGGGACATGCCCTGAGTATGAGGCTGTCCGCTTTTTTAGCGATGGGCGTTGGTTTTCGAGGAAATTGATTTTGAAGTTCACTGCGCGCTGTAATGCTTTAGTTTTTAATCAGAATAGTCTGACATTTTTCCATTTTATTTTTCAGAATATCAACAAACAGTGTACAGTCTGGGACATTAAGAAGTTTAAATTGTGTAGACTCGGTGAAACAGAAAACGGACTGACCGCGCGGACATTCCGTGCGAACTCTGTGTATTCTGACAGTGTATCGCCCTGGTCACCGACTTTTATTTGGCTACGTCGATATAATTTCATAATACACAGAGTTCGCAAGGACAGTCCTTTGTGTATTATGAACATGTATCGCCATGGTCAAACGGCGGTGACCTAGCTCCTACACCGCTAGTTTGCAATTGTCTTCAACGTCCGTTCCTCGCAACGCGTTGTTACTGCTGTGCGTGTTCGAAGAATACAGTGAAACTGGCGACTCAAGTGTGTCTACAGAAGTGCAGCCAGAAGAAGATACATCAGCGGTAGAGGAGTTGAATGAAAAATCGAGAGACGAAATCGCTAATGCCATCAAATACACCGAAAAGTTGATTCGCGATTTAAATCTTCTAACAAATACACCGCCCAGCACGATCTCTGCTAATTCAATTGCAATTGGCAATGAGATATGTATCGCAATAGAAGACCTTTGGCCGAGAGACGGATCATCGATGGCGATGAATTAATAAACATCAACGAAGAAGACGAAGTGCACGTATATGGGGCGGTAAATTTCACTTTTTACGGATGTTCTCTTTCTTGCGGACGAATCGACATAATACAAAGCTATTTACTTTGCAATGTATTTGATTATTTGCCTCTATCCTACAAGGAACGAAATGGAGCCTAAGGAGTTTGCAGTCCCACAGTGTCTCTCGATTAAAACATAAATCAGTGCTATATCGATGGAAAGAGGAAGTGAAACGAGGCGGAAATCGTCGTGATAAATGGAACACTATCGATCGTGAGACCTATCAACGGTTCGTCGAAGCGAGTCAGAATTTGGAACACGTAAATCGCATCAAAATATATGTCAATCACATCGTAAGAAAGAGACTGGCTTATGAAAATAATATAATTTCTTCCGCGAGAATATGACAGCCATAACTTTACAACACTCTACAATGAACGCTGCTGTTCCACTGTTATCGGATACCTTTAATTTCGTGGCCAGATTGGCTTGGGTCGAACGATTTAAACAACAGCATAAAATCAGGCAAAGAAAGATCACGAAATTAATCAGTTCCAAAAAAATGTGCAACGATGGAAGAATTGTTAGTACCCGCGGAATAATTCCGCACGCAAACGAAAATACTTATTGGTAATTTTAACCACGACTACGTAATCAACACCGGTCAAAAGGGCTGTCAACATCAATCAAGGTACAAAAGATCCCTGTCGGAGAAAGGGGCGAGAACCGTCTGTAGAGAAAAGATTTAAACAAGATAAGTCATTCGTACACAGCACAGTACACTATAACTGCGTCAGGAAAGGTGATCACGTAAGTCTTTTCACGTATCCAGGAACCGTCGGGAAAATTTGGCCCTAATGTTCAGAAAAAGAGTTGATGAATTAATCCTCACGTTTAAAAACGTAATTGTGTCTTGCACGATATCAGGGAAGTTCACAAAACTGGTGTACGAAGACTTTTTAAAATCTGCGATTCTTCGATTCGTGGGACAGGAAAAATTTCTATATATCATTGATACGTGGGGAGGGCAGACCATCTGACCGTATACGATCACATCTTTGTGGATCAGAGGATAGCGTGCACCTGCACCGTAAAAGTTATCCGACCAAAGTGTACTCCACTTTGGCATCCCTGTAACGTATATTTTTACAGACAGGTTTTGCATTAATCCTGGACACCTGCTTTTTCGAATATGATCAAATACGCATCGTTCGCATCGAAGTTATCGGATGAAAGAGAAACCTTTTTGAGTGTAAATGAACAATGTTTTCCGGTATCGCTCTTAAAAATTCCATGCGCCTGCAAGACAGCAGATTTTATGAAATGTGCTTGGTGCTGTAAAACATTGTTTCGGTTGCTTTTACGACAAATATCATCCGGATTTCTGTTAAGGCATAACAAGGGGTGCAGGCAATAGCGAGTAAGATTTTGTAATAATCATGTGAAAACTAAATTACTATGGCAAAATTGAATATTTCTTATTAATTTCACACAATATACACATATGTTGATGTTCTGTGAATAAAATGGAAAAATGTCTGACTACACAGACTAAAAAAGAAGCAAAAACACGGAAAGGAACCGAACATGGTAACTCTGGCGTCGTATTTATAGACCTTAACCGCTACGCTACGCCACGCTCACTTGTTTGGAGCACGGCTAACGTTACGCGTATTACATCGCGCAGTGAACTTCAAAATCAATTTTCTCAAAAACCAAGGCTCGTCGCTAAAAAAGCGGATAGCCTCATACTCAGGGTATGTCCCTCAAAACGTAACCGAGACCCACCAAAATCCCTTATTTACACTGCTGATGGTCCCCTTGTTTGTATATACCTTTAACGGTAAGGGTAAAGGGAAAGGCTTGCATTATCTTGCCGAACTCGACAAAAAAGAGAGAAACAAAAGGTAATTTGTTTTGGCACTAATTTTTGCGTTACTCACGCTGTTCATTTTATTTTCTGTTTCTGTACGCAGGGGATCAGTTGTCTTAATTTTTAATGTCAATATCAATCTTTCATGTTCCCAGAAGCTTTACATATCGAAACATATTCACTGATGTGCGATTTGATATCCAAAAACAGAAACAAATGACGGAGGGAAGGAGGTTTATTAAATCCCCTCAGTCTGCTTCCCTGAAAAACCTGAAAGTTTTAAGGGCAGCTTTCATATGCGCCTGGTAGCATTTATCACTGCATATACTCACAAAACTTTTTTCAAAGCTGCTGTGAATTGTTGATTACAGTGTCACCTATCAAGTCATCAAGTTACGCGACTTCAAAAGCATTATCTGGATTTTTATAATGTTTCTTAATTTAGCTCTGTAATTATCACCAGTTCTAAACATTGGAGTAAATATGATATTACTTTAAATAACAGAACATACCTTTCTGGAATTCTTGTATTCATTGCCTGGTTTGCACACCAGATCACTATTAAGTTAGTAATTTCTCCAGTTTAAATTCCGTAATTTCATACAGGAATCTCTGAGGAGGAAATGACAAGGTGAGGTTGTATTGGCGGAACTCGTTTCAATATACGAAAGTGACATGGCAATTTCAAAATAATGTTATTTCTAAACTGAAAGAAAAAGATTTGCACCGTACAAAAATCCAACAAATATATTTAATATTTACAATATTAACAGACATGTTACATAGCAGAACGACGCGCGCACACACACACACACACACACACATTCATTAAGTCACCCATCCATTCATTTTCTTCAGTCTTGCTTCAGGCACCAATGGCACAGCTACTTCTTCGCCTGCTCGCGCATAGTCTTGACGGACTCCCACACGTCGTCGGCGAGCAGTTTGGGTTCTTCGAACGCCGCGAAGTGGCCGCCCCTGGGCTGCACGGTATACCGGACCAGGTTCCGGTTTTTATCCCGAGCCATCGACTCGGGAACGAAGGTAATCTCGTTGAGGAACTGTGCACAGGCCGTCGGCGTGTAGTTAGGGACACTAGACGAACAAATTAATCCTCTTTGTAAGAAACGCTCTTATACGTGATACAACGAATTATGAAGGCAACTGCAGTCAAGCACAAGGCCATATATTTCCGTACATTGAAATCTAGGTTTTGAACGGAGTGAAAAAGATTAATGAATTGCATAAAGAATTAGAAATTTGTTCACAAATATCCGTGATTACTACTGAATTTTACATTGAAATGACTAAATTATTGGCCAATTAACATTTGGTAATATTCCATTTATCTTTAATGTCTGTCGAAACCGAGTGTCAGTGGATTATATTCAGACATTGAAGACGTTCGCGAGGGGAAAGGAAATCTAAGGATATAGGGGTACTGGTTGTTTTACTACCAAACAGTGGTTTACGGGTTGTATATCATCTTCAGATTATACTTTTTCTCTCATTAAGACTTTTCTGCGTTTCCCTATTATATATATATTTTTTAAAATTACACATCGAATCATTACCTGATTCTTCTACAGTCAACTGAAGTCAAGTAAGCTCTGAAATAGATGCTGTTTTGGTGACAATATCACACATACAAAACTCATGGGCAACAAATGAAAGTAGTTCTTATTATGAAGAAGGTCGTTTCGTACACGAACTACAGTAAATCGTACGAGTACTTACACGTCCAGCTTCAGAGCGAGTTGTGCCCTGGTGAAGCTCTCACTGTACAGTCTGACAGACGTAGTGATTGAGTTAGTGACCCAGTAAATCATTACATTATCCAGCAGGTCGGTCAGCGAGTATTTCTTTGTAAGTCCACCATCAGGCAGGGATCTCCACGACGCATCAGTCCACGTAGAGAACTTCTCCAGAATGTAGGCAGCCAGACCGACCGGCGAGGTTTGCAGAGCCGTTCCTGAAAAACATATGTATCAATTCCGGGATACACAGAGCAGTTCATCAATTTATTTCGTTAATTACAAGAAGCAACGCTGAGGGCTTTCGTAAGAGCCTTTTGCACACCATAGCGTCACAAAGGTAGCTGCATGAAGTGATGTGAAAGTGCCGTTGATATGGAATTCAGGTTGGTTGCCTTAGGCCAGACAACTCTAATGATATTGGTAACTATGACACGACGAAACCAACCTGCGTACAATACAATAACGACACGATCCAGTAAGTCTCATGTCTACAGTATGTATGGAGTTTCTACACTACCGGCCATTAAAATTGCTACACCAAGAAGAAATGCAGATGATAAACGGGTATTCATTGGACGAATATATTATACTAGAACTGACATGTGCTTACATTTTCACGCAATTTGGGTGCATAGATCCTGAGAAATCAGTACCCAGAACAACCACCTCTGGCCGTAATAGCGGCCTTGATACGCCTGGGCATTGAGTCAAACAGAGCTCGGATGGCGTGTACAGGTACAGCTGCCCACGCAACTTCAACACGATACCACAGTTCATCAGGAGTAGTGGATGGTGTATTGTGACGAGCCAGTTGCTCGGCCACCATTGACCAGACGTTTTTAATTGGTGAGAGATGTGGAAGATGTGCTGGCCACGGCAGCAGTCTAACATTTTCTGTATCCAGAAAGGCCCGTACAGGACCTGCAACATGTAGTGGTGCATTATTCTGCTGAAACGTAGGGTTTCGCAGGGATCGAATGAAGGGTAGAGCCACGGGTCGTAACACATCTGAAATGTAACGTCCACTGTTCACAGTGCCGTCAATGCGAACAAGAGGTGACCGAGACGTGTAACCAAAGGCACCCCATACCATCACGACGGGTGATATGCCAGTATGGTCATGACGAATACACGCTTCCAATGTGCGTACACCGCGATGACTCCAAACGCGGATGCGACCATCATGATGCTGTAAACAGATTCTGGATTCATCCGAAAAAAATGACGTTTTGCCATTCGTGCACCAAGGTTCGTCGTTTAGTACACCATCGCTGGCGCTCCTGTCTGTGACGCAGCGTCAAGGGTAGCCGCAGCCATGGTCTCCGAGCTGATAGTTCATGCTGCTGCAAACGTCGTCGAACTGTTCGTGCAGATAGTTGTCTTGCAAACGTCCCCGTCTGTTGACTCAGGGATCGGTATGTGGCTGCACGATCCGTTACAGCTGTGCGTATAAGATGCCTGTCATCTCGATTGCTAGTGATACGAGGCCGTTGGGATCCAGCACGGCGTTCCGTATTACCCTCCTGAACCCACTGATTCCATATTGTGCTAACAGTCATTGGATCTCGACCAACGCGAGCAGCAATGTCGCGATACGATAAACCGTAATAGCGATAGGCTACAATCCGACCATTGTGAAGGTCGGAAACGTGATGGTACGCATTTCTCCTCGTTACACGAAGCATCACAACAACGTTTCATCTGGCAACGCCGGTCAACTGCTGTTTGTGTATGAGAAATCGATTGGAAAGTTTCCTCATGTCAGCACGTTGTAGGTTTCGCCACCGGCGCCATTTCGCGTCTGTAGCACGTCATCTTCGTGGCCAGTAGTGTATATAACTACATATTCATATTTAAATCAACCTCTTTTATTCGCGTTATTCATTTTACTAACTGGCTGCACTCTGCAGACACAAAGGCGCCAATAAATTCATCGTAGATGATGCGTGGCGCCGAGAGATCTTACTGGCTCATTTCCTTACTTCGAGGAAACTGGTTCGAGAGGATGAGTCACTGCGTGTCTCCACACCATTCACAACACTCCTTGTTTAAACTAGAGTGCTAATGTTGCTAATTCTTCAACAATGGAGGTGTGTCCCAATTTAGATTCAACTATTTTAGCAAAATATCTGTTTGTGAAAGAAAATCAGCTGAAGACCCACTGGTTTGTCTTCGTAAGGGGTACTTGCTAGCACGTCACAAATAGACAACGAAGTTATTTCCGACCACAAATAAAAATAATCAATAAAATTAAACTTAATTCGATCTTTTCCGACCCGGAAATTTCGTATCGGTGCAGTGTGAAATCATTTATGAGCTGTAATATGTTACAGAACTCCGCACGTTTACCATGCAATTGGAGAAACTTCGCTGAAGACGTATTTATTTGACTTTTTAAACAGGTATTTCACATAAAATTGTTGTGAAATGTGTGTTAGTCATATCCTTAAATTAGGTTTCGTCTTAAGGTGGTGAATATTTTCAGGAAACTTACATCAATTGCACGGAAGATAGGAGCCACTAGAAAAAAATTATATAGTGGCTCCTATCTTCCGCGCAATTGATTCTACATCTCCTAAAACACTTGACCGATTTCAAACAAACAACAAATTTGCTACACATATCCCTTACTGTCAGGCAATAATCGGTGTCGGAATAAGAAGTAATTACATTTCATACTTCAGGAGATGTAACGACAAGCAATGAGATGTGTGAAAACTGCCTCGTCATGCATGACGTTTTAATTTATTACTTCTTTTCTACTAATTGTATTCGCAATAAACTTCGCAGACAGTATCCGCATATGCCGCCAAATATACTTACACAAATACATCATTGTATGACACATAGTTCAAGAGGTTTGACTTGATTAACACTGAGATGCGTGGAAAAATGCCGCATCAAGCATGACCTTTTACTATATTCATTCCTTATTGCTAAGACACTCCGACAGTCGAGTCGGCTTAAGGAAATCCGTGACATCTGGAAGCGCTTTTGACAGCTTTCAACTGCGAAACGCAGTCGGCTGTAGACGAAAACTACAACTGTCTAGATACAGGGTGTCCAGAAAAGGGCTCCCTGATTTCAAAATTAAATATATCGAAAACAAAGATCGATAGAAGAATACATTAAACGGTATGTTTATTGTGAAAGCTGTAAGAAGTTTATACAGCAGTTTGAAATAATAGTTACAAAAGCTGCTAGCCGATGGCGCTGAAATCACCATACGTAATGCCTAGTATAAATAGTGATCCGAATCCCAGAGCGAACAGTTCCACTATTGAAACGTGAAAGAAGGTTAGCGTACTGATGGAAGAGATTAAAACCATGTACTCCATTGAACAACGCGTTTTTCTGGTGCTAGAGTACCACAGGTTAGAAGAGAGTCCTATGGCAACAAGGCGAAGTTTTCAAGCACGATTTAATGTTCCAAAAGGACCAGATGCGAAAACCATTCGTACGCTGTTCGCAAAATTTCAACGAACAGGCAGCGCAACTGATGATCTAGTGGGGCGTGTTGGCCGCAAGCAAACAGCAGTTACGCCTGAAAATATCGCCACAGTTTCTGGAATTATTCAGCGAAATCTAGTGTCATCCGTCCGTAGAATTGCATCTGAGACTGGTTTGAAGCGTTCCAGCACGCAGAAAATACTGAGAAAGAGCCTACACATGTTTCCATTCAAAATTCAAACGCACCAGGCCATACCCGTACGAGCTGTGCAACAAAGGGTTGCCTTTGCTAATCAGATGCTCACAATGATTGATAGTGAAGGATTTGATGTTGGCTGCATCTGGTTTACAGGTGAAGCACACTTCCACCTGAATGGATACGTGAATAAGCAGAACTGGCGATTTTGGGGTTCCGAAAAGCCATATTGGTGTGAAGCGAAACCCCTGTATTCTCCTAAAGTTACTGTGTGGGCTGCAGTATGCAGCAGAGGCATTATTGGCCCTTTTTCATTCGAGAAACGGTCACTGGTGCACGTTACGTTGCAATTTTGGAACAATTTGTCGCCACACAAAGCGTTAGAGGATCGACCAGGTACCGAATGGTTTATGCAAGATGGAGCCCGACCACATCGGACCGAACAAGTGTTTCGCTTTCTTGAGCAATACTTCAGGAATCGAGTCATTGGTTTGGAATATCCCAAATTTACTGGTGCAGGCATGGATTGGCCTCCATATTCGCCGGATTTGACTGACTGTGACTTTTTTTTTGTGGGGCACGGTCTACCCGAAGCATCCCGCCACGCTGGACGAGCTTGAATCGGCGATCTCTGTGGCATGTGAATCCATTTCGGTTGAGGCACTACGAAATGTGATGGCGAATTTCATTCTACGTTTGCGCCACCTCTGTAGTGCCAATGGTGAACATTTTGAAAACATTGTGATGTGATTGTTTGCAAAGATTGTTTTCATACGACTATTTCACTTATGTATGCTGATATGAGCTGTACAGCGTACAGCGCCATCTGTTAGCAGCTTTTGTAACTAATATTTCAAACTGCTGTATAAACTTCTTACAGCTTTCACAATAAACATACTGTTTAGTGCATTCCTCTATCGATCTGTTTTCGAGATATTTAATTTGAAATCATGGAGTCCTTCTCTGGACACCCTGTAACTATGAACAGGCATTCCCACAGGGACGTTTACAAAACCGCGTTGTAGGCACGCGAAGCAGGCACGCGAAGCAGCTGTACTTATACATTTGTACTTTTGCATATCTCTTTGTACTACTGTTTCATAATATCAGAGGTTTTTTTTCACGAATACATCGAACTGCAATGTTTTCGATATTACACCACAAACATTTTTTTGGGTCTGTTTCTAATAGAAAACTGGCAAAGTGGATACCCGGGAATGAAGAGTTTTTCAGCTGGTGTATATAATTAAACTTAAAAAACGCTATAGAAATAACACCACTGGTCAGAATGACGTTAAACTACAACGGAATATTATCGGAGAAGGGGGAAAACGTATGGTAAAAGAAAAAAATAGAATGAAAATTGATCAATAGATGGCGCTGTATGTGTCAGAATGCGTAAATAAAAACACCTGTCATGCGCACGACCAAGTGCTTGGTATAAACACGCCGGGTACACGGCTTTTCCTCCTTTCGCGTCTGCGACGTTCGTCATGACCGTCAACGCAGGATCGCGCTCTGCTTGTAAAGCTGTATTACAAGATGATGACTGTACACATGTCACTACACTGAACGGTTTGAAAAAAGGCGTTGGTCCGATGACTGCCGTGGGTCTGTGGAAAATGATTTGCAAATTCGAATTGACAGGTTCTTTTGGTGTGCAACCTGGTGGAGGGAGGAAACGAATTTATTCGGTGTCAGTGGAAGCAGTGGCCACAGCAATGCAGGAGGAGATGGAGAGGTGGTGCGCAAAATCCTACGAAACGTCCTTCTTTGCTATCCATTCAAAATTACCCTTGTGCACGAGCTGCTTCCTGTTGACTTGTCAGCAAGAGAGACCTTTACTTTAGAATTTGTTGCTCGCATGGAAGTGGACAATGATTGGCCGTGGGAGATTTTGTGGACAGACAAAGTCCGCTTCATCTAACAGGATAAGTCAATACACAGAATTGTCGAATATGGGCAACGGAAAATCCACTCGCAAATCAACCAGTAACACTTCATCCTGAAACAGTCACTGTGTGGTGCGGGTTTATGGCATCATTTATCATCGGGCCATATTTTTTCGAAGAGGCAGGTGCTTCCGGTCCTGTTACTTGTATCGTCACTGGTAAGCGCTATGAGTGTCATTTGAGCAACCGCGTCATTCCAGCTCTCCAAAAGTGTGGATGTGTGGATGAGATCATTTTTATGCAAGATGGCGCACCTCTGCACATTGCAAATCCAGTTAAGCAGCTGCTGAAGCGCCATTTCGTAAATGCTAGAATTATCAGCCGCCTATTCCCTACAGCCTGGCCATCCCGACCACCTGATCTTAATACGTGGCTGTGGGGCTATCTCAAAGATGATGTGTTCAGTGTTCCGATTGCAAACTTAGTTGCGTTGAAGGCATGCATTGCGCAACACATTCTGAACGTGACCCCGGAAGCACTTCGATCAGTTATTGAACATGATGCTGTTTCTCGATTTCAACTTGTTGCAGGAAACGTTGGACAGCATATTGAACATGTTTTGTGCCAGTAATGCGATTTGATTTCGACTGATGCTTTTTATGCGGTTTTTAACCTCAGGACAGTTAAAAACCGATTTTTCCCATCCGATGTGATATGACCTTGCCGTGGTGGGTGGGCTTACATAACTAAGAGTATCACAGCTGTACACCAATGCACACTGAGTAGTACAGTCTGTTTAACGTCAAATGTACACATTAGTCATTGTTGTACGAATCACTTGTGATTTGTAGTCAGCCACTATTAAATTGTGATAATTACAGCGTCATCTATTGCTACATTTTGTAACTACTTATTTTTATTCTGCCATACGTCTTCGCCCTTTTCCGATTATATTCCGTTGCAATTTGACGTTATTCTGACCAATGTTGTTATTTCTACATAGGTTTGAAAGTTTAACTTTAATTATAATCACCCTAAAAGTAAATTACAAGATGTCAGTTGAAACCTGATGAACGATTACTACAGCGGGAATAAGCAGCGATAGCAAATCTGACAAAAAACGCATTTTAACGTAAATGTTATATTATTTTGTACTGACTTCTTTGTGTTTGTATTAATGTGAAATGAGTTTAAAAATCAAGAAATTTTGCTAAAAACCTCGTGCGTAGAGCCGAAAAGCGACGTTTTAGGTCCTTACAAGTGGGACTGACCACAGTAATTCGGTGAATTTCAATTATACACAGTGAACCACAACTCCTCCGAAAATCTTTTAGAGGCTGTTCAGAGTACAGTTTGAGTAGTCTGATATAAGGGACCCATAGCCTCTGGAGACTCATTACAGGGTTATTGCAATACGTTTGATTTCTCGTCCAATTAGCTTTGCCTCTGTATTGCACTAAAAATAGTGAGCAACAGTGCAGACATCTACGGTATCCGCAGTATGCCATCTTTCCATTCGTTCAAACTACCCACTGTTGACAACAGTAATGTCCTCTTTACACGGTTGTCCTCAAGTTTGGATTTAGTACTTCTCCATTCTGTGTAGGGTTTCCTTTCCAGACACTGTTAGTTGTGGTTTAATAGTGATACACAGCAGTACTATCGATAGGTTTACTGGTGAACAATTGGCCGATGTGCACTTCGTATATGGGTTAACTGAATCTAATGGAAGACCAGCACAATAGCGCTGCATTCTACTGTTCCCGCACCGACGGTAACCACATCACACTACTTTTGCATCTGTTCACTGGCGCCTTCCGTATTAGAACGGAAGATACTAGCTACGTCAGACATGCCAGAACACCCGATATGGAAGAGAATGTGTTGTACGCGATTGGTGACAATCCTGCGACTAGTAATCCGATCGTTGCAGGATCTCTGAAGACATGTCAATCAGTTTTCTTTTTGGACAGTTTTACATGAACAACCATTGCACTCCTATCATACACAGAATGTGCAACCACTGCAGCCAGAGGACTCCCCGCTTCGAGTGACATTTGAAAACTGGTTCATAAAACAATGTACAGATAACCTCAATTTTCCTGATGTGGCGTTTACAGACGAGGCCGTGTTACAAGAGAGGGCACGTTCAACAGTTGGAATGGCCATGTACGGGAGGACGAAAATCCACACGCACTGGGATGTCGATCCTACCAACAAAAATTTTCTGTGAATGCTTGAACTGGTACTGTCAACGATTTCGTGATTGCACCTTACCTGCTTCCTGGTATACTGAACGGAGTTGTGTACGAAACGTTCCTTCAACAGGGCCTCTCACAGTTCATAGAAGATGTGTCGCTGAGAATACGTCGGCTTGTGTGGTTCCAACATTACGACTCACCAGCACACTTTGCACTCTGTGTGAGGAACTACACTGAAATACAGTTCAGACGACAATGGGTTTATCACGATGGTTCTTTTCCATAGCCAGGTCGGTCACCGACAATGACGCAAATGGACTTCTTCTAGAGGAATGAGAAGGGCCTAGTTTACCAGAATCCGTTCGATACTGGCACGGACCTGGTTCGTAGAATTACGGCAGCCGTGGAAACGCCAAACTCCTCGAATTCTTGAGCATGTAAGACAGCCAGTGGTGCGCCACTGTACACACTGCCATGATTTTGAACAACATCTGCATTTTTTATGTGGTGTGCTACACACAGACATAACACACCAAGACAAAAACGTACGTGTTTCGATTGAGGGGTGTTGGATTACTCCTCTTCGTTGTGTGTTGTACGTTTCGATTACTGTTTATTACAGCCTTCCTTTCTGGGTCAAATGGCTCTGAGCACTATGGGACTCAACTGCTGAGGTCATAAGTCCCCTAGAACTTAGAACTACTTAAACCTAACTAACCTAAGGACAACACACACATCCAAGCCCGAGGCAGGATTCGAACCTGCGACCGTAGCGGTCGCGCGGTTCCAGACTGTAGCGCCAGAACCGCTCGGCCACCAGCGGCCGGCCCTTCCTTTCTGTTGTGAAAGTATTTTCACATAAACGAGGGTGGTTGCGGTAACGAACCGAATAAATCATAATTACAATATTACTCTGTAACGAGAAGCCGGAGACAGTGGGTCACTGGCACCACGAAAATGTATCCTTGAACAACCTCAAAAGGCTTGTCGGGTGAGTTCTGGTTCGCCCCGTATAACACACGCATAACGAAAATCGTTGACAAAGTTAGTTTGAACTGAGTAAAACTGTTTCCTTCAAACAATCTGTGAAATACGTTGAAGTTACAACTTGAGCAAGTTTGCGAAGTAATTAGATAGGTATCAGAGGCGGAAAGTAGAGGCTGCTCGTGCTGTTTACTGTGGAAAATTCCAGAGAGGAGTATCACTTATAAACGTTTTAAACCGTGTCTCTGCTTCCTTGTCATGAATCTGGTAGTGCTGTGTCATGTTATCATAAATGTGCTTTTTTACTGTAAAATTACTCAACATATTTTCAGTATTTCAGTAAATAAAAATGGGCGCCAAATTTTCAATAATGTAATGAAGTACTTTTGAAGAAAGAAGGCAAAAGAAATTATTGCCACAACTATGCATTTGTTTCCTATATAGAGGAAAGTAACTGCGGATTTTCAGCAAGATACAAATTGTAGCATTCCCATCATAAACAATAAAATAATGTAGATTACTGATAACGTCAAAGGAAAAGATGAAGACCTCGTACTCACACTCCGTGTCTTTAAATACTGACACACAACTTCAGTTCTTGCAGTCATTCAAAATAAATGCTTATTATACTATTAGTGGTACGGATATATATGAAAAACGTAGGCAGTGTAAGCAAAGGAAAGTGAGACATTTAATGTGACACTTTCAGTCTAAATAACAAGTAATTCAGTTTTATTAACATTGCTTCTGCTAATCAAACACAAACTAAATTACACTGCATCTAAAAAATGGCTCTGAGCACTATGGGACTTAACTGCTGAGGTCATCAGTCCCCTAGAAACTAGAACTACTTAAACCTAACTAACCTAAGGACATCACACACATCCATGCCCGAGGCAGGATTCGAACCTGCGACCGTAGCGGTCGCGCGGTTCCAGACTGTAGCGCCTAGAACCGCTCAGCCATTCCGGCCGGCTTACACTGCATCTGCAGAACACATATTGCAAAGCTTACCTGCAGGCGCTGGTATGCAGTGAACTCATATTACAGTAATCCGTGCAGCCTATATCAAAATTATATGCCAGAAGAAAAGCGAGAAAGAATAAGTGTGGCTAGGACTTTTCTAGAGTTGCCATTCGCAGCTAGATCCATTAAAATAACATCCAGTATTTTGCAATAAGATCAGCGTTGTTATTCACTTACCTACGGTATCTGGTTTCGTAGCTTGAATATGGAAGTATCCCATTTCTTCAAGAATTACACCAAAAAATTTTTCCCAATATGGAAACGCTTTGTCCGCATAGCGCTGCTCCACGAACAACGTGGGCCAAAAACTGCCAATGAAGTTCTTAAAAATGGACATCGGAGAGTTGGAGAAGCACATGTTGGAATGGTAGCCCAACAGTCTGAAGCAAAACAAAACGATGAAACCATTAAAAAAAGCAGAAAGAACAATTCTACAACAAGTTTAACTTTCTCATATTTGAAAGCCAAGATTCAGGAAGTAAGGGAAACTGGAAACAAGGGATGTCTCGAGCTGGTCTCGACATTAAGGTATCATAGGATACGGCCTGTTCAGATCAAGATAAGTCAACAGAGACAGCCCGATAAATTTTACAATTTACCATTTTAAAGTAAATAGGGCGTCCCACTGTGAATTTTAAATGCTATACCATTAAGCCTTGTTAGAGGGCTGATGATACGCACTGTGGCTACATGCCAGGTAAGCTCCAGATGTTGTATGTATGCTATGCGAGACCAAATAATGCTTCAAAAATTTACTGCTGAACAAACGTAAGTTTTCGAACAGTTTCTGCTCTTACAGTCGGCGCCGAATCGTTATAGAGACTTTTCATTGTATACGCTACTGGCCATTAAAATTGCTACACCACGAAGATGACGTGCTACAGACGCGAAATTTAACCGACTGGAAGAAGATGCTTTTCAGAGCATTCACACAAGGTTGGCGCCGGTTGCGACACCGACAACGTGCTGACACGAGGAAAGTTTCCAACCCATTTCTCATACACAGACAGCAGTTTACCGGCGCTGTCTGGTGAAACGTTGTTGTGATGCCTCGTGTAAGGAGGAGGAATGCGTACCATCACGTTGCCACTTTGATGAAGGTCGGATTGTAGCCTATCGCGATTACGGTTTATCGTATCGCGACATTGCTGCTCGCGTTGGTCGGGATCCAATGACTGTTAGCAGAATATGGAATCGGTGGGTTCAGGAGGGTAATACGGAACGCCGTGCTGGATCCCAAAGGCCTCGTATCACTAGCAGTCGAGATGACAGGCATCTTATCAGCATGGCTGTAACGGATCGTGCAGCCACGTCTCAGTCCCTGAGTCAACAGATGGGGACGTTTGCACAACAACCATCTGCACCAACAGTTCGACGACGTTTGCAGCAGCATGGACTATCAGCTCGGAGACCATGGCTGCGGTTACCCTTGACGCTGTATCACAGAAAGGAGCGCCTGCGATGGTGTACTCAACGACGAACCTTGGTGCACGAATGGCAAAACGTCATTTTCGGATGAATCCAGGTTCTGTTTACAGAATCATGATGGTCGCATCCGTGTTTGGCGTCATCGCGGTCTACGCACATTGGAAGCGTGTATTCGTCATCGCCATACTGGCGTATCACCCGGCGTTATGGTATGGTGTGACATTGGTTACAAGTCTCTGTCACCTCTTGTTTGCATTGACGGCACTTTGAACAGTGGACGTTACATTTCAGACGTGTTACGACCCGTAGCTCTACCCTTCATTTGATCCCTGCGAAAACCTACATTTCAACAGGATAATGCACGACCGCATGTTGCAGGTCCTGTACGGGCCTTTCTGGATACAGAACATGTTCGACTGCTGCCCTGGCCAGCACATTCACCAACTGAAAACGTCTGGTCAATTGTGGCCGAGCAACTGGCTCGTCACAATACGCCTGTCACTACTCTCGAACTGTGGTATCGTGTTGAAGCTGCATGGGCAGCTGTACCTGTACACGCCATCCAAGCTCTGTTTGACTCAATGCCCAGGCGTATCAAGGCCGTTATTACGGCCAGAGGTGGTGGTTCTGGGTACTGATGTCTCAGGATCAATGCACCCAAATCGCGTGAAAATGTACTCACATGTCAGTTCTAGTATAACATATCTGTCCAATAAATACCCGTTTATCATCTGCATTTCTTCTTGGTGTAGCAATTTTAATGGCCAGTAGTGTATTTTTACGAACTGCTCTTCTACTGCAGCTAATTATTTTGAATGACCACAGCTTCGTAAGATTATCAAAACTACTCACTAAAATGCCTCTTTATATCGCTGAGGATAATATCATACAAACTAAACGCTGCTAGACATGCTTATAGGAGATCGCGTTACGACAGAAACATTAAATGTACAGAGTGATCACAAAATCCTATTCTCCTCTTTGTATTACATAGATGGTACTGAATTGTTGTTTCTTATTGTTACACGTGCTGATATACATCTTCATCATAGCCGATGAGTCCTCTTATACCTTGGAGGAAGGGATCATAAAGAGACGTGGACTTACGGACGATTCCATAGAGGAAAATCGAACAGATATTCAACATGTTTTCACTGTAAGGTTTCGGAAACTCTCAATCACCAAAATCAACAGTTTTAAAGCGGGAGTAAAAGCGCTTTGTAACTGACTGCATAAGAGATAAGCCTCGCTCATGACGACCACCAACACTACTGGAAACGTGTTGGAGGCTGCAGCGTCTGTCGAACTTTGGCCAAAAATGTCCATTCGTAAGCGGTCACAGGAATTTGAAGTTTCATGCTCGACATTACAAAAAACGTAAAGAATGACTTGAAGTTAAAGGCATTTAAAACTTCGTTTGTGAACCAACTGAGTGAGAATGACATGCAAAAACGTTATCAGGTTTGTGGGCGAGTGCGCGATGTGTTTACAACTTTTCCTTTAAGGGAGGGAAATGCTTTTCTCGGACGAGAGTGTGATACATCGCAGTGCAAAAGTGAGAAACATTTATTTCCGGAGGAAACCCACATTTTTACGAAGATTACAATCCAGCGCATGTCATAATCTGGGATACAATGTCTGCAACCACTTATCTAGATCATTCTTTGAGGTGCTGTGAATCACGATACGTATCTCACCCGATTACGTGATTAGTTTATTCCACACCTACAGGGACGGGGACAGCTTTGTCCTGTATGGTTACAGCAGGATAGAGCACCAGCCCATTGTGCAATTGCTGTTAGAGAATATCTCAGTAAGGTATTTCCTCGTAAATGGTTTGGACGTGGTTCTGTCCATTTTCTTGCAGCTTTAGAGTTGACACCCGGAAGTCTTAATCTGTCATCTAGTGACAGTGCATTGTGGGAGTTCATAAAACAGGAGGGTTCTGCCACACATTACGAGACAACTGACGAACTTACGGATGCTGTTCAACGTCCATTTAACGCCGGCATACCAGCAATGTTTCGGAAAATTTCAGATCATTCATGGAGGAGAATCATACTCTATTATGAAAACGGTGTACACACAGACACTCTGGAATAAATTATAAAGAACAGTTACACTATACTCTGCACCAGATATCTGAAAGCATGGGTGGCGTCACACAGACACCTGCACCGGAGCTCGACACAAGCGCATGAGCGCTGAACAGAAGATATTGACTTCGAGCACTCATTTTCAATCACAGGCAGCTCATTCACTCCTTTCAGTCCTCTGTTATCTCCAGAGTGAGAATCACCGTAATCATTTTCGCTGTCATTATACGACACCTAAACGTACACTACTGGCCATTAAAATTGCTACCCCACGAAGATGACGTGCTACAGACCCGAAATTTAACCGACAGGAAGAAGATGCTGCGATATGCAAATGATTAGCTTTTCAGAGCATTCACACAAGGTTGGCGCCGGTTGCGACACCTACAACGTGCTGACATGTGGAAACTTTCCAACCGATTTCTCCTATACAAACAGCAGTTGACCGGCGTTGCCTGGTGAAACGTTGTGATGCCTCGTGTAAGGAGGAGAAATGCGTACTATCACGTTTCCGACTTTGAGAAAGGTCGGATTGTAGCCTATCGCGATTGCCGTTTATTGTATCGCGACATTGTTCCACGCGTTGGTCGAGATCCAGTGACTGTTAGCAGAATATGGAATCGGTGGGTTCAGGAGGGTAATACGGAACGCCGTGCTGGATACCAACGGCCTCGTATCACTAGCAGTCGAGATGACAGGCATCTTATCAGCATGGCTGTAACGTACCGTGCAGCCACGTCTCGATCCCTGAGTCAGTTGATGGGGACGTTTGCAAGACAACAACCATCTGCAGGAACAGTTCGACGACGTTTGCAGCAGCATGGACTATCAGCTCGGAGACCATGACTGCAGTTACCCTTGACGCTGCATCACAGACAGGAGCGCCTGCGATGGTGTACTCAACGACGAACCTGGGTGCAAGAACGGCAAAACGTCATTTTTTCGGATGAATCCAGGTTCTGTTTACAGCATCATGATGGTCGCATCCGTGTTTGACGACATCGCGGTGTACGCACATTGGAAGCGTGTATTCGTCATCGTCATACTGGCTATCATCCGGCCTGATGGTATAGGATGCCATTGTTTACACGTCTCGGTCACCTCTTGTTCGCATTGAACAGTGGACGTTACATTTCAGATGTGTTACGACCCGTGTCTCTACCTTTCATTCGATCCCTGCGAAACCCTACATTTCAGCAGGATAATACACGACCGCATGTTGCAGGTCCTGTACGGGCTTTTCTGGATATGGAAAATGTTCGACTGCTGCCCTGGCCAGCACATTCTCCAGATCTCTCACCAATTGAAAACGTCTGGTCAATGGTGGCCGAGCAACTGGCTCGTCACAATACGCAAGTCACTACTCTTTATGAACTGTGGTATCGTGTTGAAGTTGCATGGGCAGCTGTACCTGTACACGCCATCCAAGGTCTGTTTGACTCAATGCCCAGGCGTATCAAGGCCGTTATTACGGCCAGAGGTGGTTGTTCTGGGTACTGATTTCTCAGGATGTATGCACCCACATTGCGTGAAAATGTACTCACATGTCAGTTCTAGTATAATATATTTGTCCAATGAATACCCGTTTATCATCTGCATTTATTCTTGGTGTAGCAATTTTAATGGCCAGTAGTGTATTATTATTTTATCTATTTCATTGTCGAAAGGTATGTCTTGTTGCATGTTTTCTAGTTCAATTTTTTAAACGTGTTCGCCAAACGGAATACAATCTTAGTCATTGAACTAAATTTTCCTTAAGTAAATGTTTCGTAGATGTTACGTTGTACAGAACGTTCCTAAAAGCTATCCAACCATTCGCAACAGACCATACATTCTCTAATGGATATAATTCCAGGTAGCAAGGAAGAAGGTGTGAAGCAACGTGACCAGCAGTTTGCAGAATCTTATCGACGGAATACTAGTGTCCTTGGCTTGGTTCTTCGAACAAGCTCATATAGCACAGGTTTCAGCTTGTCACCCGAGAATGGGATACGTTTCTTTATTAGCATCTTTCTGATATCGTCTGTAGTAGACTTAGATGTTGGAGCTTTGTTTATTTTAACGTTGTGATACAGAGTATTGTCAAGAATTAGTACAAAGTTAGGTTTTAAATTGAGAATCACCTTTTCTGTCGAAAACATTTCATAATCACGTCGGTTCACGTGGTTGTAATATCCCCTTGCTTGATTTGATTTCACATGACAAGCGCATTAGGAATAAAGTCATTTTAGCTGTCCGCATGACTTATTAGGCGTTGTCCCTTTGATATCGGTTTGAGGAGACCTTGAGTTGTAATCGCACCATGATTTTCCACTAAGCGTGATTAAGCGCTGAGAGTGAAAATTTCGTTCTGGATGCCTCAAAATTGTCCTCTGTCGTGATCCCACATTAATATACCGAGCGAGGTGGCGCAGTGGTTAGCACACTGGACTCGCATTCGGGAGGACGACGGTTCAATCCCGTCTCCATCCTGATGTAGGTTTTCCGTGATTTCCCTAAATCGCTTCAGGCAAATGCCGGGATGGTTCCTTTGAAAGGGCACGGCCGATTTCCTTCCCCATCCTTCCCTCACCGGAGCTTGCGCTCCGTCTCTAATGACCTCGTTGTCGACGGGACGTTAAACACTATCTCCTCCTCCTCCTCCCACATTAATACAATGCTGCCATCTATCAACATGCGGGTAAACAATAGGAGATAAAGGGACTTTGCGCTCACTCTGTAGACAAATATATGCGTCCTCCAGTAAGCTACAGTGCAGCATTAGTACAGAATTCGTTATTTGACAAAACTAATAAAAAATCGCCAACGGCCTTGCCGCAGTGGTAACACCGGTCCACGGCAGATCGCCTAAGTTGGGCTGGGATAGCACATGCATGAGTGACCATCCGGTCTGCCGAGCACTGTTGGTAAGCGGGGTGCACTCAATCCTTGTGAGGCAGACCACATGCCCCTCCATATCGACATCCAGTGACGCCTGTAGTCTGAGGATGACATAGCGGTCGGTATGTACCGTTGGGCCTTCCAAGGCCTGTTCGGACGGAGTAATAAATAATCAGAAATCATGACAGTATGAAAGAGAGGCGAAAAGTAAGCCTTTCAGTACTAAATGAACTTTGGCAATCATTTTATTCAGCAAACACACGGGGCACAAAATTACTCTTTCCTAGAGGACATCACACTAAGATTGTGTAACACTGCCTGTAGCCTTGATAACGGTCTCAAGTCGGCGAGAAAGAAAAGTCCACAAGTGTCTTCCGGTATGCTAAACCCAGCTTAAGCCCTTCATTGATCCTGTAGAGCTACCAAATTGCTGTTCCAGCTGCTCCCATTTTCGGATGGTTTAGCAGGCTAGTCGAGATTCTACATGGTGGCTGAGTCTTCGTCATATCAGCAACGTTGACGTGCAACCATGTTAATAGGCCTGTTGTCTTCTAGGAAGGCAAGAGGGTCCACAGATTAACAGGATCGGGCAGAACAACTTTTTTATTTCAATTTGGCGTCCCGCTCCAAGGAGCGTGGGGGTACGCACATTCGAGAGGGCAGAGTATAAAACTGTAGCCCCACTTTGTTTAGTTAGCATCATGGAGTGGACGAAGGGATGGAGCGCGCGTTCTCTGTCGAGGCCTACTTAAGTATCAGTCGCTCAGTCACTGCGACGTAACTTGCATTCCGTGCCTATATCATTACTGCGCCCCCTGGTCGTGTTCCTGGCAGCAGTCGATTGTTTAAAGGGAAAACAACTTCAGGGAAACTGGTGGTGTGGAAAAAAACCACCAGAGTTTCCTCGAACAGAAAGGTTATTCTAAAAAAGTGATAAGGCTTTCTGTTTTGCGATCCCCTCAGTGCTCTGCCCACAAACATGCAACGGGCGTTGGGTTATCTGCTCATACTGTGAGGCGAATCCTTGAAGAACTAAAATTTCATCCCTGCAAATTGGTTACGGTACAGGAACTTCATGCACACGATTTTCTTGCTCGGGAAAATGCATGCGAGACGCTTCTTGGCATGCCTCTCGACGCACATTTTTTTCCTCCGCGAAGAAGGTCACTTCCAACTTTCGGGATCTGTAAACAAGCAGAACATGCGTTACTGGAGCCCTGATACACCCAGAGAACATCAGCGTCCCCTACTGTCACAATGTGTAACTATTTGGTGGGCACTCTCGCGAGTTGGAATAATCTGTCCAAGGTTTTTCGAAGGAAACGGACAGGCAGTTACAGATGTTTCTGACTATTTCCGTATGATTTATGAGTTTTTCCTGACAAGACTCAACGTGATGGATGTAGAATATGTATGGTTCCAACAGGACGAGTCACGGCACACACAGTGCATGTGTCAATGACTGTTTTGCGGCAACACTTCCCAGGACCCCTTATCTCCTTGAGGGGAGCTCTCCACAGACCAGAATGGACGCCTAATTTAACCCCCTGAGACTATCTTTATGAGGCTATCTAAAAATCGCTTGTTTAGATTGATCGACCTAGGATCCAGGTTCACCTGAAGAACAAAATTCGCCAACATACCTGTCGATATGATGGCACGAGTTGAACGAAACTTTCGAGTTCGACAAACGCAGTAAATTGAGAAAATGAACGCGATCTGCGTGACATCTTTAAAACTGTGTAAACTTACAATTTAAATGTTTTACTTTAAGCTGCGAAAAGAATTGTATATATATATATATATATATATATATATATATATATATATATATATATATATATATATATATGCATACATTTCAACTGAATTTTTAAACAAGAAAGTTGCTTTACTTCCCTCGCCCCATAGAAAAATGCAACACTTGGGTCACCGAGAATAATGAAGTAAACACATAAGTTCTTGTTCAGAGTAACCTGAATGATTGTGCCCAAGTCATGATACCAAAAATACCGCTAGAAAAGACAGAATTACCTCTAACCTGAACTCTATCTTACATTCACTCTGTGTTGAACGCCCTATTGACTCCAAATATCGACTGGACGCAGTTCCCTTTGCAATGTTCGTTCGGAAACTGGTTGAGACGGATGAGTGACTCACTGACAGCAGCAGTTTCTGTCAAGATTGGAAAAGGTGTTATCGACGAGATACTCGTCTCCCAATTGCTGTTGGTTCTTATCTATTTCCTTACACTGCGTTGCACGAATGTGGGTGGTACCAATTCATTGTAGACACGTTGGACAGTCTATGCTAATACACAAATCCGACAACTCCATTCACAGTGTGGTCATAGACACGCTCGAAAAGGACACCACCTTCCTGTCATCCACCACATGGAGCCATGGAACTGCTGATTGCATACAACCGGCTGGCACATGGGGACTACTTCACTCCCGTACATACAGTGGTAGAGGGTCACATGACCACCAGCTACACCATTTACGGCGGTCTACAACGACCGGTGTGCTCACAAGAGAGTAACCAATATCTTGTCTGGCGAGTTCCAGATCACGTCCTCGTCAACATCTCACAGTAATTTCCGGCTTGATAACAGCAGAATGTGCTGCAAGCTCAAGTTACTTTAGACGGCCGGAGCAGATCATTTGAGTACAATGGGTTACTAAAATTAATGGCGGTATGCAGAGGACTGAACACGCGGAGTGTAAAGGACACTACTTCTGACTTTCACTGTACTTACCTGTCGGGGAAGAGAGTGGCCATGTGAGACCCGATTATGGCTCCCCAGTCACCACCCTGCACATAGTACTTCTTGAACCCCAGGCGCTCCATGAGGTCTCTCATGACGACCGCCACCTGCGCCGGACCGAGACCCGGCTTCTGGGCGCCCTGCGAGAAGCCGTATCCCGGCAGCGAGGGCGCCACCACCTCGAATACAAAGTTCTGCCCCTCTCGCGGCGTGGTGAGCAGCGGGATGACGGAGTAGAACTCCCGCACGGAGCCCGGCCAGCCGTGTAGCAGCAGCAACGGCACGATGTCCACACCCTTCGGCACGTTTGCCGGCTTGACGCGCAGGAAGTGCAGCTCCAGCCCGTCCACCGTCGTCTTGAACTGTGGGAACTTGTTCAGGAACTTCTCGCGCTCGCGCCAGTTGTACTTCGTTCGCCAGAACTGAACAACCTCGTTCAGGTACTTTGAGTTGAAACCATACTGGAACCCAATACCTTCCAGTGGCGGTGTTAATGTTGTGTACGACTTCAGTCTATCGTCCAAGTCTTTGAGGACCTGAAAAAAGATAACCACAGGTATGAGAGCGGTAGATATCGTGTCTGTTTTTCGGACCTGTCTGAAAGGACAATTTTTGATCCAGCTGCCATTATGGATTAAGACACATAGGAATTACAGACTTTGGCGCTGAAAGGGCATTGATTAAAATCGGTAGGAATAGTTAAAAATTTATGCCGGACCAGGATTTGAAAAAATGGCTCTGAGCACTATGGGACTCAACTGCTGAGGTCATTAGTCCCCTAGAAATTAGAACTAGTTAAACCTAACTAACCTAAGGACATCACAAACATCCATGCCCGAGGCAGGATTCGAACCTGCGACCGTAGCGGTTTTGCGGTTCCAGACTGCAGCGCCTTTAACCGCACGGCCACTTCGGCCGGCCCAGGATTTGAACCTGGGTCTCCTGCTTACTAGGCAGATGCTCTGACCACTTTTTTTTTCATTACATTCATCATTCCAGAACGAGATTTTCACTCTGCAGCGGAGTCTGCGCTGATATGAAACTTCCTGGCAGATTATAACTGTGTGCCGGACCGAGACTCGAACTCGGGACCTTTGCCTTTCGCGGGCAAGTGCTCTACCAATTGAGCTACCCAAGCACGACTCACGCCCCGTCCTCACAGCTTTAGGAGTGCTAGTTCTGCTAGGTTCGCAGGAGATCTTCTGTAAAGTTTGGAAGGTAGGAGACGAGATACTGGCAGGAGTAAAGCTGTGAGGACGAGGCGTGAGTCGTGCTTGGGTAGCTCAGTTGGTAGAGCACTTGCCCGCGAAAGGCAAAGGTCCCGAGTTCGAGTCTCGGTCCGGCACACAGTTTTAATCTGCCAGGAAGTTTCACATTCATCATTGTTCGTTGTATTTGGTCGTAGCGGACGTCATTTGACATTAGTTTAAATTCGTTGTTCATTCCTTCACTCAGTTTTTATTACAGGGACCAGTCAGGTCCCTGAAGGAACACGCTGAGTTATCGTGCCGGCGTCTACTAAGCCATCCGGACACAGTGGTCATCACATCTTCACGGACTACCCTAGCACGCCACCCATCAGGCCCAGATTATATTACTTACTTTTCTGTAAATAAATATTGTTTGTATTCCTGTTTTTCTTGTTATACGAGTTCAAACTTGTGCAGTATTCACACTCCTGGACTTGTCATTCATTTTCTGTTCTTGGCCATGTATCACAATTTATTCCTAAGTTGCAAGAAAAGTATACGAACCAATAGCAAATTATTTACAGCTCGTTGAGTGATTGATTAGCTTTTTTAACATCAAGTTTATTCAGCCCTGTTCACGACCAGTGCGCCACATTTGTGGTTGCTAATGTGGTATGTGGCAACATGCTATACGTTAGGCTGTATGAATAGTGTATAAATCTAGATCTAGTATCTGAAAATAACATAGTTATACGAAATAAAGGGAAGCAGTAGCTGCAGTAAGTAGGAATAGTGATTAACTGAGAAGTAAGACGTTCCAATAAAATTAATTTTTCTGCCTTAAATTTCAAAACTTAATTTACACGTAAGTAGTATAACCAGTGAAGCATACACAGTGAATTTGTTCCAGTAATAGTCTATTTTGTGTACCTTTCCTTCCAAAGAAATATGAGACTGGTTCATCTACGTCTACATCTACATCCATACCCGCAAGTCACCTGACGGTGTGTGGCGGAGGGTACTTTGAGTACCTCTATCGATTCTCTCTTCTATTCCAGTCTCGTATTGTTCGTGTAAAGAAAGATTGTCGGTATGCCTCTGTGTGGGCTCTAATCTCTCTGATTTTATCCTCATGGTCTCTTCGCGAGATACACGTAGGAGGGAGCAATATACTGCTTGACTCCTCGGTGAAGGTATGTTTTCGAAACTTCAACAAAAGCCCGTAACGAGCTACTGAGCGTCTCTCCTGCAGAGTCTTCCACTGGAGTTTATCTATCATCTCCGTAACGCTTTCGCGATTACTAAATGATCCTGTAACGAAGCGCGCTGCTCTCCGTTGGATCTTCTCTATCTGTTCTATCAACCCTATCTGGTAGGATTCCACACCGGTGAGCAGTATTCAAGCAGTGAGCGAACAAGTGTACTGTAACCTACTTTCTTTGTTTACGGACTGCGTTTCCTTAGGATTCTTCCAATGAATCTCAGTCTGGAATCTGCTTTACCGACGATTAACTTTATACGATCATTCCATTTTAAATAACTCCTAATGCGTACTCCCAGATAATTTATGGAATTAACTGCTTCCAGTTAGTGACCTGCTATATTGTAGCTAAATGAGAAAGGATCTTCTTTCTATGTATTCGCAGCACATTACAGTTGTCTACATTGAGATTCAATTGCCATTCCCTGCACCATGCGTCAATTCGTTGCGAATCTTCCTGCATTTCAGTACAATTTTCCATTGTTACAACCTCTCGATGTACTACAGCATCATCCGCAAAAAGCATCAGTGAACTTCCGATGTTATCCACAAGGTTGATGGTAAAAGGAATGGTGGGGGAGAGGGAATGTTGGGTTTATGCTCGCCGCATCTGCAGCACTGGATAAGCTACACATACGTTACATGGTCGTGTCAAATGGCGAGACAGAACCATTTTAAAGCAACACGTAGCGCAGCATGCAACGAGAACAACACTTACCTGGTCTGGGACATTTATCTTGAAGGGCCGGATGGAAGTGTCGACGGCTTGCGGCTGTCCCTGCGCCCACCACTCTGAACGCAGCACAGGCGGCGGCGCCGTTTCGTTCAGCTTGGCCCAGAACAAGGCCACCACTATCACCAACGACGCCACCACTATCTTACCCAGGAGGCCCATCCCTGTTGCAAGAGAGCCAAGCATCATTTTTACTCACAATAAACACACAGATGTTTGATTTTGAGCCAGAGTTGGCAAGATAACTCCGATCTGGAATATAACGTCGCAGTCGCCAGGATAGCCGACAGTACAGCCGGCACGGTAGCTCAGCGTGTTCGGTCAGAGGGCTAGCTGCCCTCTGTAATAAAAAACTGAGTGAATGGATCAATAACAACGAACTTCAATGGGCGTCAGGGGACGTCCGCCACGAACAATTGCAACGAACTGTAACGAACAAAATGAGATTACAAAAAAACAGCGCTAACGCGCTGCTTCCTGGACTCGGGTAGGCGCGCCGGCCCCGGATCGAATCCGCCCGGCGGATTAACGACGACGGCCGGTGTGCCGGTCAGCCTGGATGTGGTTTTTAGGTGGTTTTCCACATCCTGCTAGGTGAATACCGGGCTGGTCCCCACGTCCCACCTCAGTTACACGACTCACAGACATTTGAAACACATTCACACTATTTCACGATTTACACCAGCCACAGACAGGTGGGGTACACTAACTCTGTCCTGGGGGATACGGGGTGGCGGCAGGAAGGGCATCCGGCCACCCCTTAAAATTAACATGCCAAATCCGGTTAACCATGGCCGTAACTGCGGGACAAGGCGCAAGCGATAGATAGTCATATCTTCAAAGAATCTGATAGACTAACTGAACCATTCTGGCGGAGTGTTTGTTACCTCCTGGGATTAATATGTTATTACTAAAACGCTCCACTGTTCAACTTGGAATTCAGGATTTGAAAATGTAAAAAAATATAGGCCAATTATTAATACGATGTTCCAGTTAAATCTTACAGTAAAAGGTACTGGTTTGAAATTATGCGAAGATCAAAACAGCGGCGGCCTCCTCTTCTGCTTGGAGGAGTGTATGGTGCTTAGCTCTCAAAGCAACCTTTAAAAAAGTCAAGACGCACTAGGGAGTTGGTTTTTTACATCCCAGGAAATTAAAATTCTCCAGAACATCAAACCATACATATGTGCTTAACCAGTGACTATGTTACCAGAAAATTATACCTTCATTATTAGATGTCTTGGGTGAACGATGACGTACGAAAATAAAACTAATTTGTCACTGATTTCTGCTGCAAACACTGCCATAGGTTGCCCAAAAAAATGCTACAGACACAGAAGCTGTGCTACATTAGTTTTAACTGAAGCCATCTAATAATAATAAAGGTACAATTCATCGAAGTCTGTAGCAGAAATAAAGCAGTTTGTCACAAACATTTCTCTATTCCGTTTTTTGGTAACATTTCTCTATTCCATTTTTTAGTATATCGTCCAAAATTTGGGCTCACCTGCCTGAGTAACTTCTCCACACCCAGATCTTCCGGAAGGAACTTTCTTTGCATACACAAGTGATGATCAACTTGCTATCCACCAGATGTTTGTTGGATGAATTATATTCAGCAGTCTTTTAGAGAGAGGAAGAGAAATATTGAGGGTAATTGTGATTATTTTATTGAAGTAAAAAGTAATCTTTGTAAATTAGCTCTGGAAGATAATTTGAAGAAGATGCTGTAATTAACAAAGGTGTGAGCCCAGGCGTTTGGCAAATGTATAAGACTCGTGAAAGAAGTGTTATGTGCAACTCCTGATGACTAATATTAAACTTAATCTAGTGCCTTGTAATATAATATTCCCTGGAAATCCTATAAGCATATTAAAGAAAAAATTAGACTGGTTGATCGCTGTAAATTGTTAACCGCTCTGACGGCCAATGCTCAACTGTAATCTAACCTAACGCATGAGCTTTCTAATATCTTCCAGATGCACAGCATAGCGACGTAGAGGTTACAAATCGTAACCCATTGTTCAATGGAAGTGCGTATGAAGCGAAATAAGTATTTATGGAGTGTTTTTGCGATTGGGAGATCATTAAAAACAGAATTTTAGCACGACAGCCTGCGACACGTCGAGAATCGCAAGCCTTGGTAAAGCATGCAATAGTAACGTACTTTTTCAAGCATGGACTTCACATTTGTACTAACAAACAAGACAGACAGACATTACATGTGTTTTCTAACTATGGTCCATTTCCTAGTAATAACAATGGACCGTGCAGTGCATTATATGTTCTAAAATTACTGAAATACTTGGGTGATCGAGTAGAATTTTAACAGTATGCTGTTACAGAGTTTACACAGTAGACATGTCAATTCCGTGGAATTTCCATCCCCGCCACTGAAGCACGGCTATACTGTCATGCTAAGCACTGCTCTTAGTTTCCTTTATAATTATAAACTATCACAGCCAACAACAAAACATTCATAGGAACACTTAAACTATTCTATGATGACATACAATCAGGAACATGAGATGTATAGAGGCAACCACCACTACCACCACCCTCCTTGGCATATGCTCTTTGCATAGACTAGCGCACACAATCTCGCTCTTATGCTTCCAACGCCACATCAACATTTTATTCCAGCAGACAACACAATTTCGAGGATGACAAGTCCAGACAGAAATGATCGATCAGACCCCACCTCTATGTCCGATTGGGTCCTAGATTAAATAAGAATTTCACCTTGACTCATCTACGTGCCCTGTCTTTGAGATGGCTCATCAGTTATTCAGTAGATCCCACTTGTTATAATTTGACTATTTCTTGTATTTTACGAATGCTCCGAGGCAGTCCGTGAGAATTTAGACCAATGAAAGACAATCTACTCCGTGATACCCCTACATCTACATCCTACTGTTGCCTGTCCACCATTGTGCAGATATAGAGTGCACAGCCCAACGTCATTGATAAATAGCACTAGACTGTGTTGACCGAAAGAAATTTGACTTTATTTGCCCTTTTATATATGAAAAGGAGGAATTAGTTTTTCTTTCCGTCTCGGGCCTATCCCACAGTGACTGACATTTTTATAATTTAATTTTTTATTTTATTTATACTGGCAACTGGGCACCCCAAAATACCTTCGCCCTTGTCGATGTCTTTTTAGCATGGCCAGTATATTGTGGCTTGCTGTGGTATCGTCTGATTCAGTGGATAAAGCCACATTATTACTCTTAGTTCATCGGTGGATAATGTTCCAAATATATCCATATATTCTATTACTTTCCCCTGCTTTACTATTACTTTCCTTTGTATTCTCGCCGCCGTAGCAGGCTTGACGAGACGTAACCTATGCATTCAATTTCTAGAAACGTAGCCCATCATCTATACAGCAAGTGTTGTTATTGTATAGCTTCAAAGTAGCTAGTAAGTGGGAGATTAAATCTCCTCTGCCCAATGCTGAGTATCTTGTAAGTAATAATCTGCTCAAAGCACGCCACCAAATTCCAGTTTTGGTGTACATAAGTTCCCAGATATCTGTAGTGTTTCTGTGTACAGCGACATCATTAATTCTTTTTTATTGGTTCTCTACATTTCTCTCTTTTAGAGCTTGTAATTTCATTACTGTGGCACTATCTTTAACTTTGAGCGTATGCACCATGTTGTCAAGATTTCAAGAACAATTTTAGACATGTGCTCCTGTTGCAATCTGCTATTTGTGTCATACGGATGGCATCCACACATGCAAAAGTCTCCCATACAGGTGCTTCATCATGCAGAGATTGCAGAGGTGCCTCCTTATTGATGTTCCAACGGGTGGAACACATACTGAACCCTCAGTGCATCGTTTGGATAGTCTTTTGGTGACAACCGAGCTCAGCGATGTCAGTCATATCAACAGTTCATAATAATCACCATGAAAATATTTATTGATCTATCTTTAAGAATTTTCCAGGCAACTGATATCTTTTTTCTACACATACTGTATAACTGCATAATAAGTCATACATTTTAATCAAGTTAATAGAATATTTGTGATTTATACAGCATGTAATGATTATTAAATGTAAATGCACCATACAGAATAAAAGAAGTAGAAATAGTATGTGTGACAATAAACATGCTGAGAAAAACTATTTTAACAAATATAAACGGGATGTAGTTGATGTGTGTTAATCAGTAAGTATAAATGCACTATAAAAAAACAACAGTATGACAGAATAAGCATTTTACAAAAAGCTCAAATAATATAGTGGTCAGATAATACAACAATTTCAGAAGATTAGATCATTTTTATTACATATATTGAATTCGTCTATTACATATATTGAATTCGTCTGTTTGTTCAAGCCACCTGTTTGCAATGTCTCTGAGGACATTCACTGAGACACTGCGTGTTGTAGTTGGTAACATATTAAACAACTGTGGTCCTACGTAAGTTTAACTACTCGGATTTTCAGTTTTTTATGCCTAATAACTGAGACGTCAATCACCTGCCTTTGACATGTGTCGTACTCACCGTTCATGGCAGTCGGTGTTTTCCTTGATATGCACTAAGCACCTAAGAATAAACAGGGGTGCAGTTGCCAGTATTTTGAAATCTTTAAAGTATTCCCTATATGATACGTAGTTTCTTACATAAGTAATGGCCTTTTTCTGCTAGATAAAAGTTGTTTTTACTTCATAAGAATTGCGCCACAGCGGCACTGCACACATGAGGCTGTGAAAAAAAAAGAATAAGAGTTTAGCAGTAACTTGCAGTCACCAAGTCATAAGTTTACTTAGCAGATAGCGGACTCAGGCTAACTTTGTGTATACATAATTAGCGCCAGTTTCCCAAGTTAATTTTGGATGAAGATGAATGTCAAGAAGCTTAAATGAGGCACTTCAGTTGTCATTGTTACAAAGGCTAAAAAGAATGTTTACATTTTTAGAGTGGTTAATTTGCAATCCACTTACACTGAACTATATACTGGATATTCTGAGTCGTTCTGCACTTTTCTGCTTGATTGTGGCCAAAGCCCTACAAACTGTAACAAAGGTGGTGTCATTTTCGTTTAATATGGACTTGTACGATATCATACTGGGAAAATAATTTATGTAAATTATGAACAGCAAAGATCCAAGCACGGAATCTTGTGGGACACCTCGTGTAACATCCAGAATATCTGATTTGTTTTTGTTAAAGTGTACAATCTGCTTTCTCTCACTCAGATAATATGTAATCACAAAAAGTACTTTGCCTTTAACATCATAAAAGTAAAAATCGTATAGTGGCCGTGAACACTGCAATCTCCCGCAATCAGAAGTGCGATAGGTACGATATAAAATGAAAGGAACCGGACAGATGTACTCGCTGAACATCGTAAAAACTCTGCTGCGACTTTCATTCCATTCTTTGTCGACTTACCACCGCAGAATTTAAATTGTCACTCATTTCATGTCATTCGCAGTGACTCTAACCAGTCACAGAGGAGCTTTTGAAACTTTTTCCCAAGACATATAAAAGCTATATTGATCGGCTATTTTATATTATTGCTACTTCTTGTTTTCAGATGGTTGAGATATTCCTTGCTGTAGGCACTGACTGGAGTAATTTTTCTATCGTTAAGGATATTTTTGGAGCTAGATACTGTAAAGTTTATACTTGAATGCCATCTGGACATGCTTCTTTCTTCATTTTAAAAAACTGTGCAATCGTTCTTAAACTTCTTGAATTGTTTAAATGATTTAGTTCTATCTGGAGCTATCATTTTTCCTTTATCAATTATACAACAGCACAGTTTCGGTCTTAGGCCATTGTCAACTTACTATAAAGAGGAAGCACCATACATTTAGTAATCACTTATGAATTACACGTAGAAACAGGTCAAATATTAGTATATGCTAAGAAAATATAATATTCTTTACAAAAACTTCACACATGGGTCTCTCTTCACATGTGCATGTTTAAATAGCATTCACCATTATTATGTGTGTGAGTGCATGCGTCATAATTGTCATAAAATTGGAAACCGTAACCTCGTTAGTGTGGGAGCATGTCATGGTTTAAAAACTACATACATTCCACGTCCCATCACACTCAACATACATGTTATGGCTACACAAGGTTTAATGTGGACACGTGACCACGGAACAGCTGTTTGAAAGATCTCACGTTGAGGTATACACAGTCTATGTATGCAACTTACATAGATGATGCTTATGGGTGTTCTATAGTTCTGACATAAAAGTGGTACGACAGGTGAATATATAAAATGCTAAAATTTGTGTTCTTACAGATGATAAAATGAAAATGAAAAATAAAAAATAGAATAAAAGTTCCATGCCTTCTTGTTATAAGTCTGTAGGATCTACCAAGCCCCCACCATATTATAGCCACATGTGCCTATCACATTGGCAAATCCCATGGTCTTGCAACACTGTCACAGAAGGGGCACAAAATTGTCTAGAAATTTCCCACTTCGCAGGTCTTTTTGTCCATTTAAAACACTACTAGACTGATCCTTTAGATGGGTATAAATCCCTAGCTTGTCCATAACATTCACGACGTCTCCTTTTGGTACCCTTTGCAAGATCGGTAGTGATTCACTAATACTAGGCACTGTGTGACTATGTGTTCCTTGGATCGGCATTAACCTTCTTTTCCGTCTGCCCAATACAAAACTTAGAGCAGCCCTCACAGTTAATTTTGTACATTTCTGACTGTGAATACAGTTTCAATTTACATGACGTATGTCTCATTAAGCGGTGTAAACTACTGTTCCTGCGCTAAGGACATCGACTATGTATATCTGTATATACCTCAGTGTGAGATCTTTACAACAGCTGTTTAGTAATCACATGCCCACATTAAATATTGTGGAGCCATAACATGTGTGTTGAGTGCGATGGGACGGGGAATGTCTGTAGTCTTAAAAACCATGACACGCTCCTGTACTAACAGGGCTATTGTTCCGAATTTTATGACGATTGTGACACCTGCACTCATAGGCACAATAACAGTGGACGCTATTTAATCATACACACAAGAAGAGAGACCTGTATGGCATAATGTGCCATCGAGGTTCTTTTTATAAAAAAAGTTTTATTTTCCTTGCTTATTCTAATACTTGTAATGGTTATGCATTTAATTCTTTATTGACTGCTAATACACTGAATTTATACACTGATCAGCCAGAACATTATGACCACAGATTACTATCGATATAAACCCATTCAGGAGATAGCAGCGTCACCTGGCGAGAAATTAGCATTTCAGAAACTGCACGACTTGTGTGTTTGAAGAATGTGAGTGTCTTCAACACGTGGTGTCACCAAGGTGAAACCACATCCAGGCATCGTGGGGTTGGATGGCCACACTCATTACAGATGTCTGACTTTGTAGGCTAGGCGGAATGGCGAAACAGAAAAGGCAGCCAACTGTGGCGAAACTAACGTCAGACTTTAATGCAGGGCAGAGTACAAGTGTGTCTGCATACACAGTGCACCGAACACTCCTAACGATGTGCCCTGCAGCAAATGATCCATGCATGTGCTAATGTTTACGCCATGAGATCCGGACTATGACTGAAAAAGGCACATGACCATCGGTACTGGACGTTGGCACAATGGCAGAGCATTGCATGATCTGATGAATCCCAATACCTCCCTTATCATGCCGATGGGAGGGCGCGAATCCGTCGTCTTCCAGGGGAACATCTCCTTGACACCGGTATGGCAGGATGGAGACAAGATGGTGGCGGTCCCATTATGTTCTGGGGAACATTCACAAGAGTATCCATGGATCCAGTGGAGCTGGTGCAAGGCAACGTGACAGCTAAGGGTATCTTACGCTGGTTGCAGACCACATTCATTCCTTCGTGACGATCATATTTCCCAACAGCAGTGGAATTTTTCAGCAAGATAATGCGCCATATTACAAGGCCAGGAGTGTGATGGAGTGGTCCGAGGAACACACTGGCGAGTTCTAATTGATATGTTGGCCCCCCAAATCGCCAGATCTGAACCCAATCTAACATATATGGGAAGTAATTGAATGTGGCGTCAGAGCTCATCACCCCCTCCCCAGAATTTACAGGATACAAGAATTAAGTGGTGTGTGTGTGTGTGTGTGTGTGTGTGTGTGTGTGCGCACGCGCCAGCGACCTACCAATGCCACATTGCTTCCATGCCACAATGAGTCGCCACTGTTATCCAAGTCAAATGTGAACATACAAGCTATTAGGTAGGTGGGCATGTCGTTCAGTGTATATACTTGTTGATAGTCTGAGACCGAAACAGTACAGTCTTACAACCAATAAAGAAAAAATAACAGCTGCAGGTGGCACTAAATCATTTAAATAAGATCTCGCAATTGTGGACCCAATTCCAAGGAAGATCATTCTTCAGTTGAGTATGAGTAAAACATCAGGTTACTGTAATACCTGTTTAGGCTGTACCTGCACTGTTGGCCACTAAAATTTCAACACCAAGAAGAGTAGCGTTTACAGTGTAGTGGGAAGAAACCAAGATTTTTGTAGCTGATTTGGTGTCATACAGGGTGTCAAATTTAGAATACAGAGCTCCCACATCTAGTAGTTATTAAGGCTCTAACCAGGTTCGACATCGAGTTAAACTCTAGTAGTTATTAAGGCTCTAACCAGGTTCGACATCGAGTCAAACCAAGTTATCAAGATGCTTCAGCTCTACTCCGGAGCTCATCATGCATATTGGCGTGCGAATAATGATGTGCCAGTCCCTCGGCAACTAAAGGCCAGAGGTTTTCAAAGGATGAAATACCTGGGGTGTTTTATTCACGGACCCAACCAACCAACTCTCGCACGCGGGCCCTGAACGTGACATCGCTGGCCACTGCTCCTGTCGCGGCCGTCGGCGTCTCAGGGCGTTACTGCCGACGGAAGAGGTCGCGCCATGGCTGAGCTCGGGTCCGCAGCGCCCTCTGCCTTTTGCATATAAGGAGGAGCGCTGGCCCCGAGACGGACACTATTGTCGATTATCTATTGCTAGCCTTTCGTGGAGTTTATAGCGGAGCCATTGCAGTGTGATATTTGCTATTGTATTCGACTAGGCTCAGTACACGGATTACTCTTGGATATTACTTGGACTTGTATTGCTGGTGCACGTTTCGTCAGAAATAAAGATAAGTTATCTCTCCATTCTAGCTGGCGCAATTCTTGTCAATTATTTTTCGGCCAACAGACATAGCTACATCCTGGTCACTACCCACGCTTTATACAATTTGTGGTGGCTGCCCCAAAAGTACCGCCGAGGACCTTGGGTTGGGAGCAGTCACAAAATGGGGAACACTGTGGTCCTCTGTATCGAGATACGTCAGGACAGCACAAGCGAAATGCAGTCTTGCATTATCTCTTTAAAAGACATTGTTACAAAGCTAGAGCGCAATCACCAGTCTTATAACGTCAGAAATGTAACAACAACCGTGCAAACTGTCAGCTTTTGCGAACCATGTGATTGAGCTGCGTCCCCCGTGGCGCCCTATACCATCACATTAGGTGCTTGACCCATATGACAACGAATGTAGTCTGGTAGCGTTCGCTTTCGCTGAAGCCTCCACCACACGCGAATTAATCCTCCATGACGCTGCACACAGAACTGGGACTTGCTTGAGAAGTCGAAATGGTACCTCTCCTGTGTCAACTATGTTGTTGGGTGTACCAGCTTCCTCTCTCCTGCCACATGAAAGGATGCGGCAACAAGGACCGATTTCATGATAATTTTTGGTGGTCCAGATGTCATACTCTTTTCGTGGGTAATTGCCTTCCTGCAGATAATCTCATTTCCTGTCTGAAGGTACGTGACGTGGGTGTACAATCCTGTACAACTGAGCGAACAATAGGCCGGCCGGTATGGCCGTGCGGTTCTAGCGCTGCAGTCTGGAACCGAGCGACCGCTACGGTCGCAGGTTCGAATCCTGCCTCGGGCATGGATGTGTGTGATGCCCTTAGGTTAGTTAGGTTTAATTAGTTCTAAGTTCTAGGCGACTGATGACCTCAGAAGTTAAGTCGCATAGTGCTCAGAGCCATTTGAGTGAACAATATGTTTGCTCTCTCGAGGGCTTGTAGCACAGGACCGTTGAGATGCTCCCGAATCCGTTGATACAGTATTATCATGACAGTAATCGGATCCTGATCAAGGTGAACAGCAATTTTGCTGACAAACCGCAATGTTGATTGGTCATGCTATTGTCGATGTCAAATTCTGACACAGGCTTTCTTAAAGGGCCATAAACAACATTCAAATGTAACTTCTGAATGGGGAAACCGTTGTGTAATGGTTGCTTGTACACAACCTGTTCATGAAAATACTCGCCCGTTACGTTTTGTTGCTGCTGTTGCTGTTGTGTTCTTCATTCCAAGACTGGTTTGATGCACCTCTCCATGCTACTCCATCCTATGCAAACGTCTCCATCTCTGAACAACTACTGCAGCTTACGTCCTTCTGAATCTGCTTAATGTATTCATCTCTTCCTCTCCCTCTGATTTTTACCCCCCCCCCCTCCCACAGTTCCCTCCAATACTAAATTGGTGATCCCATGAACTCTCAGAATGTACCCTATCAACTGATTCCTTCCTCTAGCCAGGTAGTGTCACATTTCTTTTCCTACTAATTCCAGTCACTCCCTCCTCATTAGTTATGTGATGTACCTATTTAATCTTAGCATGCTTCTGTAGGACCACAGTTCAAAAGCTTAGACTCTCTCCTTGTCTAAACTGTTTATCGTCATGTTTCACTTCTATACGTGGTTGAACGTCATACAAATACTTTCAGTACAGACTTCCTGACACTTAAACCTATGTTCACTATTAACAATTTTTCTTCTTCAGGAACGCTTTTATTGCCATTGCCAGTCTACATTTTATATCCTCTCTACTTCGGCCATCATCAGCAGTTAATTTGCTGCACAAATAGCAAAACTTATCTACTACTGTGTCTCATTTCCTATTCTAATTCACTCAGCATCACCCGATTTAATTCGACTACATTCCATTACCATTGTTTTGCTTTTGTTGATGATCATCTTTTTTCTTCCTTTCAAGACACTGTCCATTCCAAAGTGACCCTGTCTGTCTCTGACAGAATTACAATGTCATTGTCAGAGCGCAAAATTTTTATCTCTTCTTCATGAACATTAATTCCTACTCCAATTTACCTTTGGTTTCCTTTAACGCTTGCTCAATGTATTGATTGAATAACATTGAGGATAGCCTACAACACTGCCTCATTTCCTTCTCAACCACCAACTCTCTTCCATGCCACTCGACTTTTAACTGCCATCTGGATTCTGCACAAGTTGTAAATAGCCTTTCACCCCTACGACCTTCAGGACTTCAAAACGAGTGTTCAAGTCCACAATGTCAAAAGCTTTCTCTAAGTCTACAAATGCTATAAACGTAGGTTTTTCGTTTCCTTAACCTATCTTCTTCTAAGGTAAGTCACGGAGTCTGTGTTGCCTTGCACATCCCTACATTGCTCCAGAACCCGAAGTGATCTTCCCAAAGGTTGGCTACTACACAGCTACTTTGTTTATTAGTGCTGAAATGCTAATTATTTTCATTTCCAAGCATGTAGTTCACTTAAAACCAATCTGACATTTTTTACTTGCCACTTTCATGATGCTGCAGTCTCAGTGGCGAACAGTGTAACTTGTCAGTCCTCTTTACTGAGATTTGTTTCATAAACATCAGGAATACCAACTTCCTAGCCGGCCGGAGTGGCCGTGCGGTTCTAGGCGCTACAGTCTGGAGCCGAGCGACCGCTACGGTCGCAGGTTCGAATCCTGCCTCGGGCATGGATGTGTGTGATGTCCTCAGGTTAGTTACGTTTAATTAATTCTAAGTTTTAGGCGACTGATGACCTCAGAAGTTAAGTCGCATAGTGCTCAGAGCCATTTGAACCAACTTCCAGATGTACTTCCACAGTTTCCTTCTAAGAAGTGCTTCTTCTTAATTTTCTTCCCTCACATCTTAAAGTAGACTGCACTGTGGACGGTATTTCTCAAGCTTTCACCTGTGACCACAACTACCCGCTATACGGCCCTGGTCTGCAAGGTGCTCATGCTACAGCTCTGCAGGAGACATTCCCTTGACAGACCCAGATGTCAACAGTATGAGAGGCACAGTGTATCAGCCACAACAAGCTGGATTGTGTCCAAAACACACCTGTGTTTTGAAGACGTACTCCTATCGGCACCATGGAAACATTTGATGAAAACTTCGACAGCCCTGAGACCAACGGCGTGCTCAAGCTGGAAAACATCGCCACAAGCAGAAGTACTGGTTTGCCTCTGCAAATTATGAGTCACGCAAGCATCAAGGAGATATCACTCTGCTGGGCATGTACTTGAGATGACGCCTGGTGACTCTGTGCCTGCTCAGTTCACTGAGCCACTGCAAGCAGTTCTGAAGCAAAGTGACCACCAGCATCTACATAAGTTGCAGCAACCATCCAATCTGGGAGATACTTCACAGCAGCCACTACAAGCAGACACATGTCAGCCAAGGAACTTTGCCTCCTCCAACTTGGCCTCCTGAGGGACAAGTGCTCCACGACTTATATTCTTGTGTGGAACTTTGACTATCTACTGTGCTCAGTAGCTGCCATCATTATATAAAAGAATGGACCTTGATTTCTCATCAATAACTGCCACTGCTACATGAACTTTGAATTTATTATCCCGATGGCAAACAAGCTAGTGACTCCAGTCATGATTCGTTCTGTGGAATTTATCTGAACAACGACATCGCAAAGTCCTTCACCGCCTTGTTATTTTTTGTCAGTTCCAGCCTTCTAAAAGCATCCTTAGGGAGTTCAAGATCTTCCTTTATAACAGACACCAGATCAACGAGGAGACATTCACGAAATTACAGCTCTGATAGGCATGGCATTTGATAACTGACCGTACAAAGTATGTAGCTGAAATCAAACAGGTGCCCTGTAAAGTCTTGAACGGTGCACAAATTACGAAGGGAATAATAATAGTAGGCAGATTAGACTGTACTTTGCAAGTTAGTATAGTATCTGGCGGTGTGTACTGATTTATTTCACAGGTAAGTATGCGCGAACGCCCTTACTTCTACAATCCACATTGGCTCTTCCCCTGTAGTGTCGGCGACAAGGGACACACCGCAGCATTTAGGCACGAGAAAACTTTGCTGTGTATTGCGATCTAGCCGGATGACAGACGTCGTGAGTGTCCAAAAAAAGACATGGTTTTATTTGATTTAGTAGATAAAATGATTCTATTTGCTTTTAACACCTGGATTAACTTTAAGGAGACCTGCTCGTGAACAGGTAGCATTTTCATCCCATAATATGCCGGATGCACGTTTAACATGAAAGATCTAAACTGCGGAAGATTCCTATTGGCTGAGAGAGCAACCGACCTCCCAAAGATGCGAGAAGTCTCAGTGTACATGCAAAAAGAGGTTGCTCAAAGGGCTTATTTCGATCAGTCGTAGCTGGATACGGCAGAAACTCGCAAAAGTATTGCAAATGTAACTGTCGCGATCTACGTAAAGCAAAATACAGTGGTCAGAAAGGAAACTGCCAGATGAATAGGCAACTTTCAACATTACACCGTGTGACGTGCAGATCTGACCAACACATTGCTATGTGGCAGTGTCATTATTTGTTGTCTAGGTTTGCTTTTATAGCATAAGGAGCGGTCAAAAAGTTTCCGTTCGAGGGTGTTGCTGCAGCTTATTAGGCTATCCGTGCGTGACTCACGGTCAAACCCAAGCTTTCATATGTCGTCAACTATGCGTCTACGGCCCCTAGTCGTACATAAGTACATGCATGCATGTCCAAAGGAACTCTGCATCGTAATCAGAATAACACAGGCACTGCAATATCATATTTCTCTGAGGATACTGGGCAAGCGACTTTCAAGTACAACGTCTGACCTGTACGGGAATATACTTAGTGGACGTACGAGTCCAGGTCGTAGACGCATAGTTGACGACACATGGAAGTCTGGACCTAGCAGCGAGTCGTGTACGAATAACCAAATGGTTGCCGGCCGCTGTTGCCGAGCGGTTCTAGGCCCTTCAGTCTAGAACCGCGCTGCTGCCGCGGTCGCAGGTTCGAATCCTGCCTCGGACACGGATGTGTGTGATGTCCTTAGGTTAGTTAGGTTTAAGTGGTTCTAAGTCTAGGGGACTGATGACCTCAGATGTTAAGTCCCATAGTGCTTAGAGCCATTTGAACCATTTTTATAGCGCACTCTGTTGAGAAACAAAAATATCCAGGAGCTTGATAGGGAAGTCATCTCTCAGGCAGTTGTCTCTCTGATCGTTTACTCGTAACCTTTGGATGAGCCCGTGGGCTAGTGGTAATCGTAGCGAATTCTAAACTTAGCGTCGGCACGGTAGCTCGGCGTGTTCGGTCAGAGGGCTGCGTGCTCTCTGTAATAAAAAAACTGAGTCAAGGAATCAACAACCAACTTGAACGGATGTCTTGTGACGTCCGCCCAGACCAAACGCAACGAACTATATCGAACAAAATGAAAAAAAAATTAAAAAATGGTAAGGCGACCGCTCGCGATAAGCGGAAATTCCGAGTTAGAGTCCTGCTCCAGCACAAATTTTCATTGTCATTCCATTCTACAGCTGATTGTTGTCATTAATCGCAATTGCGAATACATTTCATGTATTTCATTACGGCTGTAGTCGCCGCAGTGCCTGTTCCTTTCCACATGCATGCATGTCCGAAGGAACTTCCCATCATAATCAGAATAACAAGGCGCTGCAATATCCTATCACAAATATACAACTTACATCGTCCATTCATGCTTATCAACATTCTGCATTTTTTACTATAAACTACTTCGCTCACATTACTGTTTGTACTGATTACGCTTGTAAAGCTCGGTTCTATATAGTGCAGCTAATATTCTAAAAGTTGTACTTTACTGTTTTCATGAAATTGTATCAGATACGAGGGTAATCCCAAAAGTAAGGTCTCCTATTTTGTTATAAATACGGAACTCTGTGTGGCAGTTCGTCACACTGTTATGAAGAGTGCTTCCCGCGCTGTGTGTAAACATGCGCACGCCACGATGTGCTCAGTCTTGGCAGCCGTTGAGAATGGAGCTCCCGTTGAATGTTATTGCGAATTGCGGGCAGTTATTTGGTTTTTGAACTGCGCCGATTGAAATCCATCGCCAATTGACGGAAGTGTATGGTGAGTAGTGCATGGATGTCAAAAATTTTCGTAAGTGGTGTAGAGTGTTTGCAGCTGGTCGGACCGAAATTCACGACGAACAAAGGAGCGAGAGACCGTCAGTTTCTGAGGAGAAAGTGTTGAAGGTTGAGCAAAGCATGCGTGAAGATCGGCGGATCACCCTGGATGATCTCTGCACGTTGGTTCCTGACAAGGGAACCTCCCCATCGCACCCCCCTCAGATTTAGTTATAAGTTGGCACAGTGGATAGGCCTTGAAAAACTGACCACAGATCAATCGAGAAAACAGGAAGAAGTTGGGTGGAACTATGAAAAAAATAAGCAAAATATACCAATTGAGTAGTCCATGCACAAGATATGCAACATCAAGGATAACGTGAGCTCAGGAGCGCCGTGGTCCCGTGGTTAGCGTGAGCAGCTGCGAAACGAAAGGTCCTTGGTTCAAGTTTTCCCTCGAGTGAAAAGTTTACTTTCTTCATTTTTGCAGAGTTATGATCTGTCGGTTCGTTCATTGACGTCTCTGTTCACTGTAATAAGTTTAGTGTCTGTGTTTTGCGCCCGCACCGCAAAACCGTGCGATTAGTAGACGAAAGGACGTGCCTCTCCAACGGGAACCGAAAACATTTGATCGCAAGGTCATAGGTCAACCGACTCCTCCACAGGAAAACACGTCTGAAATATTCTATACGACACTGGTGACGGCATGTGCGTCACATGACAGGAATATGTTGTCGACCCACCTAACCAGTACACTTGGCGAATGGGTAAAAAGATTCTTCTACCTTGCCCGATTTAGGTTTTCTTCTGGATGTGATAATCACTCCCAAAAAAGTGATGAAAACACAAGAGTTTGTCACATAAACTGCAACAAATGAATGCAATAGTTTCACAGTCGCACAGTTTTCCCTGTTGTCTGTCAAAACATATGTTTTTAACGTTTTCAATTTTTTCCGTGTGTAGACCGTCAAATCCTGCATATGTCCAAGCAAATCTGAACATGTCCTGGAATTTTGGAGAGCTAAGTTGGTTATGTGTGAGTGCCTGAACTTTGATAATTGTCTGAAAATAAAAAATTAAACTTGTCACTCGAGGGAGGACTTGAACCAAGGCCCTCTCATTCCGCAGCTGCTCACGCTAACCACGAGACCACGGCGCTCCTGAGCTCATAGTTCCATTGATATTGCTTAACTTGCACATGGACTACTCAGTTTGTATATTTTGCTTATTTTTTACATAGTTCCACACAACTTCTTCCTGTTTTCTCAATTGATCTGTGTTCAGTTTTTCAAGGCCTATCCACTGTGCCAACTTATAACTAAATCTGAGGGGGGTGCGGTGGGGAGGTTCCCTTGTGAGGTTTGCCGAAGCACAGCTCACAGAATTTTAACGGAAACATTGAACTACCGGAAGGTGTGCGCAAGATGGGTGCCACGCATGCTGACTGAGGACCACATGCGGCAATGAGTTGATGCTTCCAGCCCATTTCTTCACCGCCTTGCAGCCAAACAGGACAACTTTTTTGGACTACTGTCATGGGTGTGAAAACCTGGCATACCACTTTAGACCTGAGACCGAGGAACAATCACGCCAGTGGCGGCATCCTTCTTCCCAGCGTGGCGGCGAACTGGTATGACATGGACATACAAAAACTGCCACAGCTTCTACAAAAATGCATCGACAGAAATGGTGATTATGTCGAAAAATAGCTAAATGTTCAAGCTGAAAACTGATGTAAGCCATTTTATAAATAAACAGGTCTATGTACTTATAAAAAAATAGGAGACCTTACTTTTGGTATTGCCCTCATATATGAGAGGACTTCAAAAGCGATTTACACGTCATTATGGCAGGTCAAGAAGATTTTATAAAAGGCTGCACTGCGCTTCAAAGAAACACAGATAATGACAATATATAACGACATAATTTTTCAACATAGCCGCAAAGTCTCTGTAAACAACGGTCGGAAGGTTCTATCAATTGTTTGGTTCTCAGTGATAGAAATCCGCTCCTTGATCATGGAGCCATCCGAGAACTGCTGTGTGAACGACCTCGTCGCTGGAAAATCGGTTTCCCTCCAGATGTTCTTTCAGCTTGTCAAAAAGATTGAAATCGCATGGTGCAAGATCCGGACAATGCTTCCAAACCTCCCACTGGCAGTGTCGACGCATAGCTCGTCTTGTGCGAGCTGCACGGCCTGCTGCATTAACGTGCAGGAGACCAATGCCCTAACTTAATATTCCACGTATCTTGTTCTTTATGGCGTTGTGCAGCGATGCCCATGCTGTGCAATACGAATCGCAATTAATGGTTGTGCCCTTTGGCTTAAAATCTGTGTACACAACTCCACAGTGGGAGAAAACTGTGGCCGTGACCTCCTCTGCTAATGGCGCAAGTTTGTAGTTCTTCTGCGGAAACGAGGAGGTGTGTGTATGTAACACAGAAGCTCTCTTTGTTGCAGGTGTGAGATGAAGGAACCAAGCCTCATCGCCCTTAATACTGCAGCTTGGTAAATGATTGGCTTCCACAGAGTAACGTTCAAAGAAGTCCTGAGACGCTATAAACCTTGCGCCATTGTGTGCAGGCGACAGTGATCGCGGAACACCACGTCAGCACAATTTCCGATACTCGAGACGATTTCTGACAGTGGAGTGAGCGCTTGCTGTCGCCATGTGCATCTGTTGAGCGATGTCTGCGATAGCCACTCTATGATGGCTGCGAATCAGTTCCTCGATTGCCTGGACACAGTCGTCTGTGGTCGATATCTATGGCCTTCCTTCCCTATCAGCATCCTCCACGGCTATGCAGTACTGGTCAAGTTACTAGCACGATTTCCCTACGGCTGGACGCGACATCTCATTCGTGCCCATATACCGCCATTATTTCACAGTGCGTGTGTTCAGTTTAGGCTTTTTGCCCATAAGAATCGTACTTTAACTTTGTAGTACATTTCTTGTTCGTGTGCCATTGCAGCCGCACAATGATGGCCTGGTATAGGTACCGCAGCAGAACTGTCAGCAGGAAACAGGGAACACGCACTCTCTTATGATCTTAGCGTGGGACGCCGGCTGCTGTGGCTGAGCGGTTCTAGGCGCTTCAGTCCGGAACCGCGCGACTGCTACGGTCGCAGGTTCGAATCCTGACTCCGGCATGGATGTGTGTGATGTCCTTAGGTTAGTTAGGTTTAAGTAGTTCTAAGTTCTAGGGTACCGATGACCTCAGATGTCAAGTCTCATAGTGTTCAGAGCCATTTGAATCATTTTTAGCGTGGGACGACGTACGTAACTTAATTTTTGAAATTGCGTCGTATAAACAAAGTTCGTGTATTTTCCAGGCTGTCTTCTTCTTCTTCTTCTTCTTCTTCTTCTTCTTCTTCTTCAAGTGTTCAGAATTTACCCGTTACGTCCTCTTCTTCAGTGCTTATGTATTCTGTGGTAAGTTACTATCTGAGCACTCTCTTTCGCCGTCTACCCATTGATCCTTTCCATATTAGTCGAAAATTCACTACTATTTTAGACATTCTGCACTGTCAGAAGAATAGTACACCTGGAAAGACGACATTGATTTTGATCTGATGACGGCATATACCATCTAGGGGATAGAAGCTCTACTGATAATGGTTTCAACGTCGTCCGCCTACATACAGCATCGTGACATAGCAACCAGAGCGCCATCTGTGTCTATGATTTAATAAGGAATGCTCGCAGCGAGAAGGCTCAGTGCGCTGCAAGTAAGGGCCTTCTTACACTCTGCCGCCAGGCGGCGCAGCCAGCCACGCCATCGGAGGCGCTGCTCCTATTTCACTAGGCCGCCAGCGGCGCAACAATCACTTGTTCGGGCTACGGTAGTTCGGCAGTTCCCGCTAGTCGAGCAGTCTGTTTTCCTCGCACTCCTTTCTGCGCACTATTTCATTTGCTCCAGTATGTCTAGTAAACTGCAGTATGTCACTGTGGAAAAGAGTCAAAGTATAGACACAGCAAAAGGGAAAAACATGAAGCTGGAAGAAGCACTGAAAGAATGCCAGAAGTTATTGGACACACAAGTGAACACCGAAGATTTCATTTGTGCAGTTGAACAACATCTCGCAATTTGGGACACCAGTTCTGAAGCTTACAGTAATAAGCAATTAAAATAAATGCTTGTAATGAAATTATTTGTCCACTCCTACGGATTTTGAGCAGTGGTCCTTCGTTGAGAGGAATAACCTTTTGTAAGTATTTAAGCACGGCTGCAAAATACTAACGCGAATTCTTTACAGACGCATGGAAAAACTGGTAAAAGCCGAACTCGCGGAAGATAGTTTGGATTCCGTAGAAATATTGGAACACGTGAGGCAATACTGACCCTACGACTTATCTTAGCCGGCCGGAGTGGCCGTGCGGTTCTAGGCGCTGCAGTCTGGAGCCGAGCGACCGCTACGGTCGCAGGTTCGAATCCTGCCTGGGGCATGGATGTGTGTGCTGTCCTTAGGTTAGTTAGGTTTAATTAGTTCTTAGTTCTAGGCGACTGATGACCTCAGAAGTTAAGTACCATAGTGCTCAGAGCCATTTGAACCATTTTGAACGACTTATCTTAGAAAATAGGTTAAGGAAAGACAGACCTACGTTTCTAGTATTTGTAGACTTAGAGAAAGCTTATGACAATGTTGACTAGAATACTCTCTTCAAAATCCAAAGGTGCCAGGGGTAAAATACAGGGAGCGAAAGGCTATTTACAATTTGTACAGAAACCAGATGGCAGTTATAAGAGTCGAGGGACATGAAAGGGAAGCAGTGGTTGGGAAGGGAGTGAGACAGGGTTGTAGCCTCTCCCCGATATTATTCAATCTGTATATTGAGCAAGCAGTAAAGGAAACAAAAGGAAAGTTCGGAGTAGGTATTAAAATCCACGGAGAAGAAATAAAAACTTTGAGGTTTGCTGACTACATTGTAGTTCTGTCAGAGACAGCAAAGGACTTGGAAGAGCAGTTGAACGGAATGGACAGTGTCTTGAAAGGAGGATATAAGATGAACAGCAACAAAAGCAAAACGAGAATATTGGAATGTAGTCGAATTAAGTCGGGTGATGCTGATGGAATTAGATTAGGAAATGAGACACTTAAAGTAGTAAAGGAGTTTTGCTATTTGGGGAGCAAAATATCTGATGATGGTCGAAGTAGAGAGGATATAAAATGTAGACTGGCAATGGCAAGGAAAGCGTTTCTGAAGAAGAGAAATTTGTTAACATCGAGTATAGATTTAAGTGTCAGGAAGTCATTTCTCAAAGTATATGTATGGAGTGTAGCCATGTATGGGAGTGAAACATGGACGATAAATAGTTTGGACAAGAAGAGAATAGAAGCTTTCGAAATGTGGTGCTACAGAAGAATGCTGAAGATTAGATGGGTAGATCACATAACTAATGAGGAGGTATTGAATAGAATTGGGGAGAAGAGGAGTTTGTGGCACAACTTGACTAGAAGGAGGGATCGGTTGGTAGGACATGTTCTGAGGCATCAAGGGATCACCAATTTAGTACTGTAGGGCAGCGTGGAGGGTAAAAATCGTAGATGGAGACCAAGAGATGACACTAAGCAGATTCAGAAAGATGTAGGTTGCAGTAGGTACTGGGAGATGATGAAGCTTGCACAGGATAGAGTAGCATGGAGAGCTGCGTCAAACCAGTCTCAGGACTGAATACCACAACACCAATAAGCACGATATAGACATTCGTAGGTAGTTAAAAAACTTACTGTCGTCTAAATATAGTTCATCAAAAAGAATATAATACAACCCTTTAGATTCTCTTAACGATAGCATAGGGTGTACATGCATCTTCCTCTCCCCTTCGCCTTCTCCTCTTTATTAAAAGCGCTAGGAGGAGCATGAATGTATAGTTGTCCGACATGTTCCCTCGTCACTAGTGCACAGCGAACTGACAACGTGGTGGCAGCACTGGCTGCGCCGCCTGTCGTGCCAGTATAATAGGCTCCGTTTGACACAATGCCCCGCCAAGACTCTACGCCACCAGTGGCGACCAACGTTGTGGCAGGGCAAGGCAGCCAGTTGGCAGGCAGCTTCTGGCGGCGCCACTGGCTGCCCTAGTCTAATGAGGTCCATAACAATGTATTCCCAATTACGAGCAGCGCCACTGGTTGCGTGGCAGCTGTGCTGCATGGCGGCCAAGTGTAATAAGGGCCTAAGTGAAGCAAGTGGGCAACCATGACATGGAGGCGCACTCTTGCTTCCTACAGCCACTGAGCAAGTTTGAAAGAAGTCAAATTGTGGCCTTCTGAGTGTCATGGTAGTCATTTCGGAGAACTACCACACAAGTTGAATGTGCTGCGTCAGTTATTCAACGATGCTGGGCGTCAGTGGTCACGTAAACTTTCTGGCACCTGTAGACGAGGTTATGGACGTTGACACAGCACAGACGCCCGCCAGGATCGTCATTCTGTAAGGGCAGCTGTGATCCGGCACAGGTAAGAGGGCTTGTGAGCCCAGACGAGTCGACAAGAACGGTTCCAAACCAGTTATTAGCAGTGGGACTATAGGCGCAAACACACTCACGTCACAGTATCGACGTGCACAGCTAGACTGGTGCCTTCAGAATGGCGCGCCTCGGTCTTCAGCGAAGAAAACAAATGCGGCCTGCACGGAAGTGATGGCCGTTTGCGCGAACGACGTAGGCCGTGTGAGCACTGTCTCGTAGAGTGCTTTCGTCTAAGACATACTGGCCCCACACCACGCCTTACGGTCTGGAGTGCGACAAGCTACGACTCTCGTTCACCTTTGGTGTTTTTGAATGGGACGCTAATCAGCGCTCGGTAAGTGAAGAACGTTGCTAGGCCCTTTCGTGCAAAAGAAAGATGATTAGTTGTTCCAACAGGAAACGCTCGCCCACACACTGGCCGTAAAACTCAATGATATGTGGAAGACGTGCAGCAACTTCCTTGGCCAGCACGATCTTCAGATTTGTCTCCAGTCGAGCACGTGTGGGGTACGATGGGACGAGAAGCGAATCTTGCGTATCGTCGACCAACAAATCTTACAGAACTACGTGAACAGATCGAGCAGGCGTGGCACAACGTATCCTATGACAATATTCGCCAACTGTACGATAGACTGGATGCCAGATTCAGCACCTGCTTTGCAGCCCATGGAGGCTACATCACGTATAAATACGCGTGTTGCAGCATGCTTGGATACCTGGTGCTCAGAACCGCTTGTGCTGCTGATCAGTAAATACAATCATTTCACGTACTCCGTAGGCACTGTTGCAACAATAAATCTCGAGTTAATTGGAAACCTCTAAAAGCGTGCACTAATCTTTTTCCAGTAATGTATTTTCATTTATTTTTGTGACATGTCCTCGCCACATATTCCTATACTACATCTGTTCATTTGTGCTTTTAAGTCCCAGTTCCTGTCTGGTTGTTCTACTCCTTATACAACAGCAGACAGTTACTTGATCATCTTAAAAATCTCATTTTCGTAACTTGTGTTGTTCGTTCATTTCCAGCTGTTATTATCCAAGTCTCACTGCAATACAGATATAATATTACCATGGTTTTGTAGAACTTTGTGAGGCTTTATTTCCTTGCCTTTTTGTTCACTGTTCCGTACATGGCACCGTTAATATAGGTGAATCTCATTTTTTTAGTACGGCATTTCCCACGAATTTGAATTTATTGACTTTCGCTATTTTATAATCGTTTAACACAATTTTGTTTGGAACCGGATTTGAGCTTTAAAAACCTTGAATTTTGTTGTTTTTCGTCGAGGTTTTTGAGTTATGGTTCTCGACAATATTATATAAAATTTATAAATAGTGTTTTGATGGATGACCTCACTGTCACCTATAAGAAGTTGGTGATCAATAAAGAGTGTTGTCATTAGCTAATTTCTCTGGTGAAAATTAAGTGTGTAAAACTGTGTCAGTACAGTACCAGAACAATATAATATAATTTTTTTCACCAATTGTGAAGCAGATTATAAATGAATATTTGCATTGAGTGCTGCGGTTCCGAATCTGAATCTCACTTCGGGTTACCGCTGCCCTGCACAGTGTCTAACTGGCTATAGCATGAGGTATCGAAGTCACGTTCGCGAGGTACGCTTCGTAGACAGCCAGCTACGCATTTGTGAATAGTATCTGCGCGAATACTGCTAAAACGAGACATTCCTGCGCCTATCCGGAACCAGCTGCGGTCGCTTCCGCACATTTCCGTCATCACTATACGAGTCGTGGCAGTTCTTCGTTTCTCGTAGTTTTATCGGTAATTCTGCAGTCATAAGTTCAGCATTAATATCCGAAATGTAAACAGTTGAAGATCCAATTCCGTCTTCGAAAAGATAGAAGTTGATGTTCACGTATTGAGGACAAGGTGGCACCTGCTCGTGATAAAGAGACTGATTTGTGTGTTCGTGTTGGATTCATGATGTGTTGAAAACGCTTGCAAGTATGTATCTTCAGTTCTTCACACGGTGTAAAACATTCGGCGAATCACAGGTTTGAAAGTTGGGCTGAAACAGCAGTAGCGGTAGTACAAGGTAAGTTGATATTTCATAGTGTCTTCAAGGAATACATCCGTTAGGGTAAAGAATATTGCACTCTGCGCAGTAACTGCGTTTTTTTTTTTTTTTTCTTCTTCTCATACCTACAGACGTACCATAGCACCACCTGAAGCGAAATTCTGTCTAACCTTGTGCGTGAGACTTGCGACCATTCGAAGCACTCGAGGGAAGAGAACTGATAAACAAGGCACAGGACGAAGTAAATAGCTGTGCTGCTTCTGTAAGTCCTGTGCAGCGAAATTGCTGCCTATCCCATAGCAGTGACTATGACACTGCGTGGGTAGTACAGCGGTGCTCCGCACATAGTCTAGCACTGTCGCACAAGAGCGCCGAAGCTGGAAACTTGCCAGCGCTCTGCTCAGTGGCGACCATGGGGGTTGTATTGTCTGCCGTCTTGTACGAAACCTTAATCCTTCGACGGCGGCAACGATGCGGCACGTTAACTGCATGGTCATGGAAAAACATCGATTCGTGACTGTCCTTTAGTGTGTCTTTCGAATTACGAACACGTTCTCCGTAAATAATGATGTACAAAGAAAGACGTATGGTCGAGTAGTTTAGAGGCCCTACTCGGAACAAATTCTTTTCACCTTGTGGAACGCCAGTCTTTGCGTGCAGAACTCGGCCGATTTCGTGGCGGTACTTAAGGGCATACAACTACAGGGTGGGTGACCTGCTTGTGAGCTTCGACGTTACATTTATCTTGATAAAAGTGCCCTTTCGAGACTCATTTGCATTCCTGGCGCATCTGAACATGCACTTACCACCACCTGCTTCAAGTGCAAAAATGGCTCTGAGCACTATGGACTTAACAGCTGACGTCATCAGTCCCTAGAACTTAGAACTACTTAAACCTAACTAACCTAAGGACATCACACACATCCATACCCGAGGCAGGATTCGAACCTGCGACCGTAGCGGTCGCGCTGTTCCAGACTGAAGCGCCTAGAACCGCTCGGCCGCTCCGGCCGGCGCTTCAAGTGCAACAGGAAATTTTATTAACAAATAGATGGAGTCGCCATGGGATCTGCCATGGTCCCTGGAATTGAAAATCTATGCATGGCACACTTCCCACTGCCTGCTTAAAACACAAGCACTTATACCACTATGTCGCGACACATTTTGCGAAGTTGGAGCGTGGCAGAGATACTCCGAATCAGTTTCTGCATTACATAAACAGCATCCATCAAAACATGACATTCACTATGGAAATGGGCGCAGCGAAGTCCAGATTAGAAGTACGTTTGAGGAAAGAAGATGCAATAAACCAGGAAGAGGCGGAAGGAGACCAAGAGACTCAGGGACGTTCTCGGCCTACACCGCGAAGCTGTTTGGCAAACGCGATCTCGAAACCGTCTTCAGATCTCCACTGAAGACGACAGATATCCTCGACTCCGCGGACGACCCACCATGGGAAATTGGCATTCATGTGAATGTGGACGTCAATACGTCGAGCAGAGGCTGCGATGTATCTCCAAACACTGCGAAGAACACGTCAGGTGTGTACGTCTGTGCACACAGATAAATCAACGAGTTCAGGGCACACCCTAAATGAACATAGTTCGATTTTAAGAACACACGTTCCTACGACAACGAACGGCTATTGTTAAAGCATATTAAAGGAGTCTATAGAAATTGGTAGCCAATAGAATCTTGCCAATAGGGACGAAGGTTATCAAGTAAGATCGGCCTGCACTCCTACATAGCAGCTATACGCCGAGAACACGCCCAGCTATGGCTAGAGAGCGAGAGGGTGCTCAGTGCCTACGCGGAAATTCGAAAGCAGCCTTGTACCCTTCCCTGCCTCCCTCAGGTTCACCATAGATCACACGAGACCCTGTCACATGCAGATGCATCCGCCCACTCATAAAGTATAAAGAGATCCACAATATCTCGACACTTCGTCAAAAGATGATTAGTACAACATCATTGTAACACTGCCACCCGGCTGGAGACCCCGAGAGCTTTTCATCAACAATTCTTTCAAAGTTTTCAGTTAGCATACTTATGAAAACACTGCACGGAAATAAGAAAATACGCACAGAGATTGTCTTACACCGCAGAGCTATGAAAGACCAAATAATTTTTTTTCCAAACATTATATGACAAATACGTTCGAAAGGGCGGAGTTCTAAGAAATGGGAAATAGCGCAGAAATCCGTGTCGCTCGATGGACTAAAACTGCCATTTCGTGATTGAAGCAACGCAAGGAAACCAGTTGTTACGGCCACTTTCGCACCGAACCACAGTACCATTCCAGCATTCTTGACTTCCGCGACGAACACTACTCGCCTTCCCGACACAAACTTCCAACACTGCAGAATGTCCGTTGCGAAAGCAAAAAAGGCGGAAATTAAATAGCTAGAAACCCTTCGACTGCACTGCCAACATTCAAAATGGATTTGCAGCACTTTAAAGATTCACGACGTATGTTCCAAGTTAACAAGTAGAATGTTGCCAAACAGCAAAGATCTCTAACAAAGCACAAGCGGAAGCACAAAGTGTTTACATGCAGCTTCTTCAGAACAGGCGAATTGGTTTTACTCTACTTTATAATCTGGTATCTTGCTTCCGCTACTAATGTTTATAAGGAGACTAACTATCCGGGGGAAACTACTTTTAACTGAACTGATGTAGAAAAATACCAAGATTACAAGCGAGAAATTTGTTTATAATACGGGCTTCATTCTGACACGCGATAGAGCAAGTTTGGGCCGCTTTTCAATGCGTATTAAGAAATGATCGCAAAACGAGATTTCATGTACGAAGAGCGCAATGCTGGTGGTGGTTAAGGAACTGCGTCATCATCAGTTTCTTCGATCGCATTACGTTCAGTTGATGGTGCAAAGCGAGAGTAAGATTATTTGTTGTGGCAAAATGTTGAACTTTCACCAAGTACGGCAGTGTGTAGGATGTCTAAATTACTTTGCTAGTAAGGGCACAGGCAAGACGGGGGTGGAGGCTCCACCGGGCTGCCGGCGAGACGAACTCCCTCCACCCCCGCCTAAGCACGCCATTAAAGTAAGATATCTAATGATTGGTAGTGATAGAGAAAATGAAAGGGGCTATTCATAATTAAGAAGGTTGCGAGAAAGTTAAGACTATTTGTGTAGGAATGGCAGAGGCCCCATCTGGCAGTCACTGCCGGCCAGAGTGGCCGTGCGGTTCTAGGCGCTACTGTCTGGAGCCGAGCGAACCGCTACGGTCGCAGGTTCGAATCCTGCCTCGGGCATGGACGTGTGTGATGCCCTTAGGTTAGTTAGGTTTAATTAGTTCTAAGTCCTAGGCGACTGATGACCTGAGATGTTAAGTCCCATAGTGCTCAGAGCCATTTGAACCATTTAAAAAGAAGATACATAGACGAACTGCTGAAGGCATCACAGAACATAAAAGTCCTTCGTGTGTGTTTGCTCTTAGTTTGGTAATACTTAACCCATGAACATTTGCAGTAAAAATCTGCTGTATTCTTATGATCTGTCACAGTTCCAAACCTGATGTCAACATTTTTCGAAGTGCCAAGTCGTAAATGTTACATTGTTTACCACATTTGTTAATTAAAATGGCTGGGACGTCAGTCTTGAGTGAAGGTATCTCATTTGAGATGGCTGATATAACAATTAGTTATTTCCACATGTGTGGAACTACGACTAAAGGAGCACAGTCACATTAGGAATAGGCTTGTGGAATTCAGTTTCCGAGCATTGTACCGAATCGCGGTTTCCCCATTACTTTACTGGGTCAGCCACGCAACACAGATCATAATTTTAATCTCATCGTGACTTAAGCAAGATAAGACTTTGCTTAATCATCAAACTTTACTCACGTAATCTCTCTAGCTTTCTTGCTAAATCAGGAAACCGTCCGAGATATGATTCTGTTGCATAACCCGGCCTTCGCTCAGATTAGTTGTGTTTATACATTTTCAAGCAGGAGGAAAGCAATATTGTCCAAGCGTATATCAGCATCTGAACATACAATAACAGTACTTTATTTGAAAATGAGTCAACCAGTAAAAAAAAAAAAAAAAAAAAAAAAAAAAAAAAAAAAAAAAACGAGCTTTTCATAACAATTCTATAAGTTCGTCTGGACGGCCGAGAACATTATCTTAATATTTGATTGTCGCAATTTTTATACGTGCCGGATTCGAAAGAATTGTGTGCCAGAGAACACTATTCTGACAGTCGAAACTGTTTAGAACGTCTTATACCGTTTCTCTCATCCGTTTCGTGAGTTCCGACAGAAAAATCAATACGTACCAGACACGGGATCACAGTGAAGTCGTGTAAATGCTAGCAACACTTAACAGCAGTCAAAAGCAGTGACGTATTCCTTTTGCAGCTGACCGAGCGATGTGGAGCAGTGGTAAGACAATGGGTGCACATTCGGGAAGATGCCTGTGCAAATCTACGTCCGGCCATCCGGCTGTAGGCTTTCCGTGGTTTCGCGTACGGCAAATCATATGATGGTTCGTTTGATAAAGACTTTGCCAAATTCATTCCCCCACCCTTACCAATCCAAGTATGTGCTCCTTCTCTAGTTACCTTTGTTGTCGATTGTGTTGCATTCTACGTCTTTTCATGCTATGCAACCAAAAACTCAATTTCATCCCGTAAAAGCTAGACAGGCGAATGACGCACAATCGTGATCAGAATATATTTTCCTGTAGGAACTGGTGAACAGGAACTTATTGGATTGTAGCGACTTTATCTAAATATTTATTGGAAAAGGGTTATTTTTAAAAAAAATTGTGTCAATGTCTTATGGGACCAAACTGCAGAGGTCATCGGTCCCTAAGCCTACACACTACTTAATCTAACTTAAACTAACACTATGCACAACACACACACACCCATGCCTAAGAGAGGACTCTAACCACTGGCGGGGGTGGGGGTGGGGGTGGGGGGGGGGGGGGGAAGCCGCACGGACCGAAACGTATGTAGAGATCATGGCTGTTAATGTATAACATTTTGTTCTCCAGTTCGCCTCAATTCGCCACCAAACTAAACCAAAACTGTGATATCCCGATTTATAAGAGCGCCACGACAGACTCATTGTTATTTATAATTGAAAAGTTTATTGGGATTTTTAATACCTCAAGCCGCATAACTATATGTATAAAATGAAGCAAATTATTTGCTGCTTGAAGTCACATTTATTGCCTTGAGATTTTTTAACGCGCAAGTGCGACGAAGACGCTTCAGCGTTTCGTTTGTGCTGTGTCACGCTGCAACATGGAATTTACTTTGCAGTTGCCCGTTACCGGTGTCGATTTGGTGTGCTATTTCCATGCCTTAAAATCTGATGAGACAAACTGTATTCCAGCAATCTTTGTATGTGAACTAAAATGCGCAGGTACGATACCTACTTATTTAGTGCGACACAGTTTGTCTCTATTTTACGCAAATTAATTATTTCAGAAGATCAATAAAGTTCTATCGATAGTTAACACGTTAGCAAGTGCCCAGACACCTGACTGACAGCTTACTGCTCCCAGATTTTAGTTTCTTTTGCCGTCCTAGAAGCAGTTTTCGATGAGGACTTTAAGTACTGCCGTTTTTATCCATCCAAGTACAGTATGTAATAAATATTCGTACTGAAAAACGAACGGCAGCAGAAAGCGACATTTTTTCCACATGATTTTGAGATCTGAATGAAGAAAACCATAGTCGACAGGGTAATAGTGATTCTCATGTACGCAATTTTCATCATATTAGACACGCTTTTCGGTAGTTGCGGAAAAAAGCTTTTAATCCGATCCCGTAAAGAAGTATGCGTTGGAAGAAAACTAAGCAAAATATTTATTACTGAAAATCGTTCGTAGCTGCTGTCCGGAAACCTTTTTAGTCCACGCTACCGGTATCAAACCCACACGCAATCACCGTTATAGCAACCGAGTCAGCGTGAAACGCTAATAAGGGAAGACCTGTTTACGTTCACAGTTATCATTTCTTCCGAATGTTAGCCTAGAATAAAGCTGAATTTTTACTCTTGTGAAGTGGCGACAAATATTCAGTCAGCTATAAATAACCGTAAGCCTTTCGATAAAAAATAATCTTTTAGAGACACTTTCGAAAGATTGTGTCTACGTTTTATTTTATTATTGCTGAAGCCAGGACATTCACAGGTGTCACTCTAGTTATTTTGTAGTTGTATACGTCATCTTCTCAAGAACTACAGCAAGAATAGCGTATGAAAGTTAAATTCACAGTTCAAGAAGATCTATAATTTGTTTCTCTAAATACATGAGGGATATGTTAAAACGCACAGTAAAGTTGCAAAGGAAACACGAGCCATTTATTTTTCTCCGTTAAACACATTCTTAGCTTCAACATAAGCAGACTATATGTAATCTCTTCTTACCCGTAATCGATATAACGAGTACTGCTCTGCTATTACGCCACCCCTCTTGATGGCTGTCACGTTACTAGCAAGTAGTCGCTGCTCCCAACTTCGTTTTGTAAATACGCGGAGGACCACCGCCTACTACTTGCACCATTGATCGACTATCAGCTTTATATAATCGACTTCTACATCGACTAAGTTACCAATGAATATCGACTGCAGTGCACGGTATTTCGGATTTTTGATATCGAATACGCTTGATTAATATTAAATACTGACTGAAACTTGAAAGACACCTGTATCCACATCTTCTCAACATGAACCGTGTTTTATGGAAGATTGATAAAAAGCTAAGTTCAAGTTTTCTATTGTTACATGTACATATTTGCAGATGACAATGAACAAATCTAAACTCCTGAAAGCCGCATTTAATTAAATCTCTCCCTCCTTCTCTACCCGTGCCCACCATCAGTCACCTTAAAAATCACGAGAAAACTTTTAACTAGATTTCAAAGAACTAGCAAAGTTGTTCATAAAAGTTTAGTACCTAGAGAAATATTTGGTGAATTTGTATGCTAGATTTCTTTAAATACAATATTTCTCGGACATATTTCGAACGTCATGAATAAAATAAGCAATGAGATTATTATATAGTTTCGTAACAAGTTTTCAAATGAATAGATATTTTTTGCGTCATCTAATATTTTAAATTCTGTACAAATTTAAGGAAATAAGTGTAATCTTATCCTTATTTTCTACTTGCAGAGTAATTTTTATATATTATTGCTTTTATAACGATATTTTTGCTGTAGAACTGGGTCTCTAAGTAGGAACGAATTAGAATATCTTGTTTAAACTAAAGGGATAGAGAATCGACGCGTGATATTGAATGTAGACGAATTATTACGCCGTCACGTTGGCGATTCTTGCACGCTTCTTGTTTATTTTCCTTCGACCATAGAAGTTATTTTCCCACATGTGCATCTTTGCGAGTTGCGTCAAAGATAATACTATGTTGTATGTTTACATTCTGCTGCGGAGGGTACTGTCAATCGGTATGAAGCTTTTGCTTTTTTCAGGAAATATGAAAATGATTTTAATTGTATTTGAAAGAAATGAAGACAACATTGACATTCATAAAAGTTAAGTCTTCACGAACGAATAATAGGGACGGCTGCCAATCAGAATCCTCCCCTGTATTCTGCTTGATACCGAACGCACCCAACTGCAATCTTTCGTTGTTTTTATTCAAATAACTCCATACATTACCAGTCATTATTACTGATGTAGTGTTTTTGAACTGGTACGTTTTTACAGAAACCCTTCGTCACGACAGTTTCTTGAGCTACAAACGTTTTAATGTTTACATGTAGATCTCAACTGATTCAAATTTTGTTAAGTAGCGCTTTTACATTAAAAAAAAATGGTTTTAAGAAGGCTTATATCAAAGTGACTGACTTAATCATTGTTGAGTTTGATGTTTATTAAATGGAAAGTACTCTTTTACGTTAACATACCCCTTCGTTATCCCTTAGTGTACCAGTGAACTTCATGCTCTGTAATTTAAATTGTGAAAAAAATTTCAATTACTGTGTGTGTTTTACTGTGGTAATATCTATCAAGAGACCTGTTTAGATGCCTATGGAAACGATGTCGTGTTTGAGCCTTAAATCGCACCTGCAGTAAAACCCATTTAATATTAGTACATTGTTGTTGCTCACATATTAAAATAGATTGTGTTACTTCTACAACATGTTAAACAACGATCGCACATGTGTAAAGTGGAGTCCACGTAATTCTAAACATAAACAGTGTGGCAGACATGACTTAGACAGGTCTCTTGAATGTTTCTGAAGGGGAAACAAAGAATGATTTAAATAGTATATATGAAAGTCAAAGCTTAAGTTAACTCACTATCTAGTGCTTAGTTTTAAGTTAATAAACGTCTACACTCTGTTGCAAAATGAAAGAGTCTTTATGGTTTATCTGAGATGGAACTTCCCATCAGTTTAATGTCATCAGGATATGTAAAAAAGCCACAATGACTAACAGAAGCCATGAAGTAATTAAGCACAGCTCAGTATGTTAAGGATAAAGGTGTGTTTGAAACTTGTCCCCCCCCCCCCCCCACACACACACACGTGGTGCCTGTCACCCTTTGGTGAGTTTAATGTTGTGAGACAGAAATTGCATTTGACACTTTTGCATAACAGTTCAGCAGCTGCTGATATGACAAATGGTAATAGGTGAAAAAGCTCTTGATACTAATTTTCATCTTTTAATACAAGTCTTTATAACAAAGGACAAAATGAAGAAGGTATCGAGTTTGTATGTTAATGAGAAGAATCATTAATGATTTTTATCCAAAAGTGCTTCATGTACACACAATCCAAAAAAGATGTTGACAGCAATTCGAAAACTAGGCCTTAAAATATGTGGTATGCTTACACACTTATGCTGTCTTTATGTATTACATGTTGTTAAGTGTTTTAAATGTCACATGTTTGTCAACAAAATATTTTAGCACATTATCGTTGAACATTTTGAAATTATTTTGTGCATGTCCACACAGACACATAAGTGCTGGAGAGCAGTAAATGCGTATTAACATTGCAACACTCACTAGTTTCTGAATTATTCATGTGTTTCTGTGAATGCTTCAGAGTAACTTCAGAGCAGCTGAAATGGAGCACTTTTCATATGTCTTCCATAACTACTTATTGAATGGTTTGCCCTAATATCTTACTGTAAGTGTTATTGGTGTGTGACCTGTTTGAACTACATATAGTCTTTGTTAATAAACCATTTGCTTTGACTGTCAGGGAAACTATTACCACTGTTTATGAAGTTACCCGTGTTCCTTTCTCCACAATAGCCTTTCTGTGCAACTGCCTTAATTTCTGCATAACTACTGAAACCTAAAATTCATGTGCACCTGCTTAATGGTCAGCATATAGCCACATTTCAAATTAATTTGTTGTTTGAATGTAAAATAACTCATTCCGATTCCGTAAGATTACAATTTATCTCACACACACACACACACACACACACACACACACACACACACACACACACACACACACACTGAGAGCAAATCTTCTGTAGCATCACACTTCAAAAGCTTGTATTCTCCTCTGATCTATACTGTTTATTATCTTTCTTTCACTTTAATTATAAGGCTATGCTGCAAAAAAATTCTTTTAGAGAAGACTTCCAAGCAACTGAACTTATATTTGATGTTAACAAGTTTTTCGTTCTTAGGAAAAAACTTTTCTTGGCTTTGCTAATCTTCATTTTATATTCCCATTATTTATACCACCATCACTGACCAAATAGCAAAGCTCATCTACTACTTTTAGTGGCTAATTTCCCCAGCATAACATATGACCAATTTTGACTATGTTCCATTAGGCCTACCCCAGTTTTACTTTTATTGCTGTTCATATTACAACACCTTCCAGACACTATCCACCATTTTAGTGTTCCAAGTCTTTTGCTGTCTGTCAGATTTGCATCACCATAACAAACTGTAAAGATCTGATTTCGTTTCCCTGAACATTAATTTGTTTTCCATGTTTCTCTTTAGTTTCCTCTACTCCTTGCTCTGTATTTACAGTACATACACATACACTAGAGTACATACAACCTTGATTCACTCCTTTTGCTGCTGCTACCCCTTGTTTATGTCCTCTTATAACTGCAACTGTGTTTTTGTACAAGTTGTAGATAAAATTTTGCTCCCTATATTTTATTCTTGATAACTCCAAAACTCCAATTACCGTATTCCGTGCAACATCACAAGAATCTTTTTCTAGATTTACAAATAGTGTAAATGTGAATTTTAAACAGTCAAAAGTCCAGGATGAAATAATAAAAAATCCAGGATGGAATAATAATATTGTACAAGGTGCATTCAAGTTCTAAGGCCTCCGATTTTTTTTCTAATTAACTACTCACCCAAAATCGATGAAACTGGCGTTACTTCTCGACGTAATTGCCCTGCAGACGTACACATTTTTCACAACGCTGATGCCATGATTTCATGGCAGCGGCGAAGGCTTCTTTAGGAGTCTGTTTTGACCACTGGAAAATCGCTGAGGCAATAGCAGCACGGCTGGTGAATGTGCAGCCACGGAGAGTGTCTTTCATTGTTGGAAAAAGCCAAAAGTCACTAGGAGCCAGGTCAGGTGAGTATGGAGCATGAGGAATCACTTCAAAGTTGTTATCACAAAGAAACTGTTGCGTAACGTTAGCTCGATGTGCGGGTGCGTTGTCTTGGTGAAACAGCATACGCGCAGCCCTTCTCGGACGTTTTTGTTGCAGTGCAGGAAGGAATTTGTTCTTCAAAACATTTTCGTAGGATGCACCTGTTACCGTAGTGCCCTTCGGAACGCAATGGGTAAGGATTACGCCCTCGCTGTCCCAGAACATGGACACCATCATTTTTTCAGCACTGGCGGTTACCCGAAATTCTTTTGGTGGCGGTGAATCTGTGTGCTTCCATTGAGCTGACTGGCGCTTTGTTTCTGGATTGAAAAATGGCATCCACGTCTCATCCATTGTCACAACCGACGAAAAGAAAATCCCATTCATGCTGTCGTTGCGCGTCAACATTGCTTGGCAACATGCCACACGGGCAGCCATGTGGTCGTCCGTCAGCATTCGTGGCACCCATCTGGATGACACTTTTCGCATTTTCAGGTCGTCATGCAGGATTGTGTGCACAGAACCCACAGAAATGCCAACTCTGGAGACGATCTGTTCAATAGTCATTCGGCGATCCCTGAAAACAATTCTCTCCACTTTCTCGATCATGTCATCAGACCGGCTTGTGCAAGCCGGAGGTTGTTTCGGTTTGTTGTCACACGATGTTCTGCCTTCATTAAACTGTCGCACCCACGAACGCACTTTCGACACATCCATAACTCCATCACCACATGCCTCCTTCAACTGTCGATGAATTTCAATTGGTTTCACACCACACAAATTGAGAAAACGAATGATTGCACGCTGTTCAAGTAAGGAAAACGTCACCATTTTAAGTATTTAAAACAGTTCTCATTCTCGTCACTGGCAGTAAAATTCGTCTGCCGTATGGTGCTGCCATCTCTGGGACGTATTGACAATGAACGCGGCCTCATTTTAAAACAATGCGCATGTTTCTATCTCTTTCCAGTCCGGAGAAAAAAAATCGGAGGCCTTAGAACTTGAATGCACCTCGTAAATGAGGATTTGTCTTTCTTGAGCCTACCTTCTAAGACAAATAATAGGGTCAGTATTGCTTATGTTCCAACATTTCCATAAAACTCAAATTGATGTCTCCCAGGTCCACTTCTGTCACACATTACATTCTCCTGTAGTGTCAGCCATAGCAAATAAAAATGAGCCCATAAGTCACAGTTGCATGTGAAGTTGATATTTATGATTTTCATGAACATCATCAACTTACAAAGGTTACTACTCACCACATGGATAAGGCATTGAGTTGCAGACAGCACAGTGAGAAAAAGTGTTCAGATATTAACGTTTTCGTACAGAGTTTTTCTTCTGCAGTAGAAAACACTTCAAGACAACTCTCACATATCCGCAAGGAAAGGGACCAATGTATGCAGAGAAAGAACACTCTTCCTACTATGTTGATGAACCCACCCCATCCCAGCCATGAATGCTACACAACATTTACATTTGCATTTTTTTAAAGTAAAAAGCCTCCACTCTTCTCTGAGAGTGCTGGATAGTTAAGTTTAAAAAGTTCTATTTCAAAATATATTTGTGACACTTAAATTTTTACTCTAAACATTTTTTCATATTAGGCCTCTATTACTTTCTCTGCTGATTACATATAAATTGTACTACTGAGGATGTTAATGGTTCAACCATCACTAACAACAAATATTAACATTGTATCTATGTAGTCATCTACAGAAAGTATTAAGAGGGTAATAGTGAAGTTACTCAAGAAAATGTGATGTTCATGAAGAGTCCAGGAAGAAATCACAACCACCACCCCCTGCAGTAGAAAACACACACACACACACACACACACACCACACACACACACACACACACAAAATTCACATACACATGGCCTTGTGTGTGTAACCCCTTACTATAGGGATTGGAATGAAGAGGTTAGAAATTGAATCATTTCTGATATGCTAATGAATACTTGACAGTTTAACAGCTGCTTATAATCTGCAATGAAAAATCAGTAAAATACTGAAGGTGCCCTCAATATTCTGGTAGTTTGTGAACCAGTTTTCTTCTAAGCCATTTACTTCACAACTATTGAATACTGATAGTGTGTTTGTTCTGAATGGCATTTAACACAGCCTTAATATTTAATGGAACAGGTACTTGTCCTCTGTTACAATGATTTTAACTAAAATAAGGAAGTACATCCAGCCATAAGGAAAAGAATCCTGTAAAAAATCACGTTCACAAATGCAGTATCAATGAGTGGCTTAAAAGACATAAGGTGGGATGTTTGAATCAAAGTTCAAATCATTATCCTAAAATACTGATCATCATATTTTTTTTCATTGAGCGTAGCAGTTTGAATCTAATCTTTCATCAAGTCCTGAAACAAAAGATGATTATGGTTAATCTTCACTCTGTTGTTATTAGTGATGGAGCACAAGGTCAATTGGACAGTGATGTGGAAGGAAGTATGTGTAGTGGTTTTCAGTGAAACTCACCAGACATTTGCTGTAAAAGATTTAGGGAACCAGAGATAATCTGAATCATTATTGTTTGATGGGAATTTGAACTGTTTCTCCCAGATACAATTACTTTGTGCTAAACATGGCACCATCTCATTTGTAATGTCTACTGCCTGTCTTGTGTTATGTAAATGAGATTACATTATTTCATTTTTACTGATAACCATACAATTTATCAGATCTGCATTTACATAACTCTGCAGTTCACAATTGAATCAGCCGAGCATTTGGCAGAGTGCTCATGGAGGCACTTTCAGACCATTCCTCTACCGTTTCTCTCAGATAGCATGTGGGGAAAAAAATAACACGTTAATATGAGGGTTGCTCAAAAAGTAATGCACCTCTTTTTTTTCTTCAACAATTCTTTATTGAACATAATGAGATTTACACACACTAATGAATGGTATTTTATCTGCACACCATATTTTTCCACGTAATCCCTCTCCCATTCTGTGGCCTTCCTTCAGCGTGAAACTAGGGCGTGTATGTCCTGTTGGTACCAATCCTTGTTTTGATGGTGGAGTGAGTGCTTCACTGTGTGAACCACCTCCTCATCGTCCTCCAAATGTCTTCCACGAGTGACATCCTTTAATGGCCCAAACAAGTGGAAGTTCCGAGGGCATTTTGAGTTTTTTAAATGTATTGACATATGCTACTGAATTTATGGTACTGCCTCTTGGCATCACACTAAGAGAATCACACTTTCACAGTCCCAGAACATGGGGATCACGACCTTACTGATGGAAGCAGTTTTTTTTTTTTTTTTTTTTTTTTTTTTTTTTTGAGGGGAGTGGGAATGGTGCCATTCCATCACCTATCATTTTGTTTCAGGCTCAAACTGGTTGAACCCAAGTTTCATCACATGTCACAATCCGGGACAAGAAGAACTCCCCCAAAGCTTCAGGGTGTTGCAGCAAATCAAGACAATGTTTCTTCTGTGCAATTTGTGATCTACTGTTTTACACTGTGGGACCCATCTTGCACACACTTTTGTACATCCAAGAGTGTGTATAATTGGTTCCACACCTCCCATGCTGATTGACAGATGCAGCATCAACTGCAGACTCGTAATGCATCTGTCCTCGTGAATGACAGCATCAGTTCGGTGCAACATGTCAGGTGTGATAGCCGTGAATGGTCTCGCAATTCATAGAGCTCCACCAAACCACCTTCTGCCCTCCATGACCATTGACTGACTACTTCTGTCAGCAGCAGACACTCCATAGACTTTGCACAAGTGTTTGTGAAAATTCCCCACATTTTCTTTCTCTGCAATGAGAAACTCAATAACAGCACATTGCTTGTAACATACATCGCCTACAAATGCCATTTTGAAACTTTCCTGCAGCTACACTATCTGTTGGAAGTGACAGAAACTTGACACACTCATTCAGGAGACTTCAAGTAATACATAAGTAATATTTCGCATTCATAGCATGGTTTTTGGCTGAGAAAAAAAAATGCGGTGCATTACTTTCTGGGTAACCCTCATATTTCCAGGCAAGCTGTGATTTTTCATATTTTATTGTGATGGCCATTTCTCCCTTATTATGATGGCCATTTCAGCAGAATGTTTTGACATCTGGTGGAGAAAAGTAGTGATTGAAATTTTGGTAAAAGATCTCACTACAATGAAAAAGCCTTTATTTTTGTAACTGCCACCCCAACTCATTTATCATACCTGTGACACACACTCCCCTATTTCACTATAATAGAAACGATCTATGCTTCTCTGATTTTCTTTTTTTATATTGTCTATACATATTATCTGTTAAGGATTCTGTACCCTGCAGCTATACTGCAGAAGAGGACGGGCAAGTGTAACATAGACAGTCCCTTTAGTAAATTTGTTACTTGTTCTAAGTGTTCTGCCAGTTAAACACAGTCTTCAATTTGGCTTCCCCATAGCAATTTTAATGCAATGGCTCCTGTGTAAATTGTTCACAGTTCAGGTTAAGAATATCAGCGGGCGTATAATACTTTGCTGGAGAACCTCAAATATAACTTTGGTTTCACTAGATGGCTTCCCATCAGTTTTCTGACTCAAATTCCGTTGTGTAACTGAGGTGAAACTCCATAGGCTTAGAGTTGGATTTAAGTCTGCTTGTGAGGAATGGTGTCCAGAGCCTTCTGGGAATGTAGCAATATAAAGTCAATTAAAGATCTCCTGTTAATTGAACTGTTTATTTCATGTGTATAAAGAGCCAGTTGTTTTTCAAGATAGTGTTTTTTCTCTGAATCTTTGCTGACGATGTGCCAGTATATTGTATTCTTCAAGATATTTTGTAACGTTGGAACACAGTATATATTCTAAAACCCTACTACAAAATGTTGTTACAGGTGATTTTTTTTCCCCCTTTATTCCCAGAACAAAGGAAAAGCCTGTATGAGGTTAGGTAACTGCGTTTTGAATATCAGAGGTGTTGACAAACACACAGTTGTGTAGTTAAGAAAAGTCACAGACTCAGTTTTTGGACAAAGTCATTTGTCAGAGGGCTCTGAGGACAAGACTGTTTTCTAGTAAAAGGACAACATACTGGTTTTTCTGTGAGGTGCCCTTATAGATCAGTGCAATTTTTCAACATTTTTCCAATGAATATATTTCATCCATGAAAAACAATTCTAGAAGGTGTCTTAAAATACCAAACTACAGCATCCATTACCTTTTCTTTTAACTCAAAATATTTTCAGCCACAAATTTCATTAGTTATGGGAGTAAGTCGTTGTTTGAAGATGTCAAGTTTTGAGGAAAGGGTGGATGTTCCAGCAATTTTTCCTTCACATCACGCAGTTCTCCTGTCGCGACAGGACTTTTGTCGCAGGTGCACTGTCCAGAAGATATAACTTTTTTGTACTTGACAATACAGGAATTTTATCTTTTTTTTTTCAATCTGTTTGGTTCAGAAAACTTTGGATGAATCCATTTTGCATCTGGAACACATTACCCATAATATCTTGGAAGTTTAAGTCAATTTTGTTATCTTTGATGCAAACTAGTTAGTTTCTACATGCTGCATTGGCTACTGTTTTATTTCTGGAGTGAAATAATAGAACCACATTTCATCTAAAGTAACATATCAGTGGAATGAGAAATTTCTTTTTATTGTTGCTCCAGTCAGCATTCAACAAATGTGACAGCCATCTATCACAAAGATTTTTCATAGTCAATTCTGTACATAAAATTTACTACACCTTTCATTTTGATGTGACTGAGGTGTCAGCAATTTCATTCTCTTTAATCATCAGTTTTCCAGAATCTTTCTTCCCGAATTATTGCTGACATGGATTGAGCATAAAAATATTCCCTCTTCCAGAAAGCTCTGAAAACTGTGTGAAGATGCAGTCAATGGTTCTTGCTTCAAATAGATATTTGTTGATAAAAATGGGATGACTTACGGGGACTGAAACTCTCTGTTTCAATGTCATATATTAATACAAATGTGCAGGGAACATACAGTGGTTACAGAGATAAACAGTTGTAAATGATTTTTGTGCACTTCCACTTAGTGGTTGAGTGTCGTGGGTCGATAGCTGTGCCATTCATTTGATAGGGGAAGGAAATCCAATAAGTACTTACAGCTTTTATGAAATTCATTAGCTGTTAAATGTCATAAAAATTCTAAGTGCTTGGTGAACTTTCTATCAATATAAAAATGAATTCCATAGCTTCTGACCCCTTCCTCTGCTAGCAGCCAGTATGTGGAAATACACCAGCTTAAGTTTACCTTACCAGGTAAAGTGTCACCTTTATAAATGTCTTCATCACAAACTAAAATGAAATGGATATTGTGACAAGTCTACAATTTAATAAAAAATGTCAAAAGAAGAATATCATTCCTGATTATGGAAGCATAAAAGAAATTAAAACTTTGCTGGCAGTTAAAGCTAAAACAATGTCAGTGCTAATAAATTTCATAAAACATGCAGCTGCTTGGTGAATTTCCATCTTCTGTAAAATGTAAAATGCCTTTTTCTCTTTGTTGCAACACAAATTGTAGATACTCAGTATGTAATTTGATGGGAATTCACAAATTTGCTGAAACTTTTCAGAGAGGAACTGTTTTATACTTAGTACAGAGGCTCAGAAACTTAAATTTCAGATGTCTTGTGTATTAACTCTCAATCAATCAGTTACTCTTTAGCATCATTAAAATGGTTTAACTGTTCCAGTATAATAATAGGTATTATATGATTTACAAACCATGTAATAAATTCTTTTCTGAGACAGGAGACCACCAAAGACTCGATATCTGTGAAATATATATGACTTTTTGGAAATGTTAAGGAGTAGGCAATGTTTACAGCAGCCTGCATCACTTTATTTTCAAGCGAGGGAGAAAATTTAGTTTCTCAACTGGTACATTTTGTAATCATTATTTTAGGGAAATAATTTTGTAGTATCACAGGCTCCCGTTATAGCTGTGATTGTGCCACATTTTGTATCCATCTATGTATCCGTCAACTTCTGGATTGATTGCAAGCACTACTAGACATTTTAGATGTATTTTATTCCCAGAATTTGAGTAGAATCAGTATGTGTGTTTTGTTATATGTGCTTTTTCTTTGATCATATGGACTTCATATTGTTTATTATGCATTGCCAAACCACAAATTTATTTTATAACCACAGTAGTCTGATTTTGCATCTATTCCTATTCTTTGCCTTATTTCATAATCTATCACTTCATGCCATAATTTTTAAAAATAATAGAACATTTACTTATTTGTCCTGCCCCCTCTCCCAACACACAAAATGTGTTTTTATGTTCGTATTCAGTGCTCTGTCTCTACTCTAAACAATAGGTGGTTTTCTTAATCTTTTCATTGCCTGATTTACTTATAGGATTTTCCCTTATATCTTTAATTGCTTTTGTGTTTTTCTTCAAAATTTGCTTTCCAAAGTATCCATAAAAACCCATGTATGCACAAATCAAGTGTTACGTGATGAGACAAGTGATGCATGTGTTAAAATTTGGTTGTTTCATGTTATGAGACCAGATGAGGTGGTACATTGGTAAAGTACTATACTCACATTCAGGAAGACAATGGTTCAAATACTCATCCAACCATCCAGATTAGATGCTCTCTAATTTCCATAAATCACCTAAGATGGAATCTGGGATGCTTCCATTGAAAGGACATGACTGATCTCATTCCTCATCCTTCCCCAGTCAGAACTTGCGTTCTGTTTCTCATGACTTTATTCTAGATGGGACGTTAAAACCTAATCTTCCTTTGTATATTTTGTAAGGAAATGTTTTAGACTGAACATCAATATTAACCATGTATGTTTAATGAGAAGCGGTAGTTTCTCGTGTTAATGTAAGATTTTATAAAAATAATGCACTTCTTATGAAAAGGACCAATAACGTGAACTCTCTTGAAATCAAGCAGTAGCTCCTTTTACTATCAGTAGACATCTGTTTCTAAAGAAAATTGTTTCACGCATCTATTACGTGATGTACTTGCATTTCTGCCATTAGAAATTTTTATGCATTATCTCCTTGAAAGTTTTTGATGTGCATTTAAACTTGTCAGCTAATTTATGTATTACTGTTTTTTGAGAATGTGTTCTGCAAGCAGTACGGTATCCATTTACTCTTTTTTAATGTTATTATTTTTTGCAATTCTGTCTATAAAATCAATTTTTGTGGAAACCTGGCAGGTGTAACATAATGTCCTGTTTCTATCTCAAAAGAAAGACTGTTGCATAATGTTGCAATAATAATAATTTTAATGACTGTAATACCAACATTTTCTCGATATCCTATGGCCATTATTTGTGTTAATAGCCAGCACTTGTTTTACAAGGCTAGTAGAGAGCAAGCAATGTGAACACATCTAATGTCTAAAAAATCTATCGTTGAGATGTCATATGAAGTAGTTAGAAAATAAGTCGTCTATGAAGAAATGTATAAGAAGTAATGTGCAAAGGGAATTTGAATAAAGATTTCCAGGAAACAAAAGAAGAAGAAGAAAGCAAGTGTTGTTTTCTCTTTTTCTGTATTCTGTTTCGTGTAGACATCACAACATATGACATGTAGCTGCAGTGAAGTTTTTCATCACAATATTTCAAATATTTTTCTTTCCAAAAACTTTCCAAAGAAATAACAATTTATACCAGTAAAAGTGTCATAACCTTATCAAAATATTTGATTGCAATATAAATCTATGTATTAATTATACTGTATGCTACCAGCCAAGAAGGTGAAATAGTGAGATATTTTGCAGCTAGGATTCAATAACTTGTAACAGTATGTGTAGCTAACAGATTGGAAAATTGTTGTTTTAGATATGATTAAACAATGAAACAGGTCATCTCTTCAGATCAGAACTTTAAGTTTCATGTATCAGTATTTGAGAATAAAGACACACCATAACTATGATAACAACAAATTAAAACTTTATGCAAGACCAAGACTCACACCCAACTCCTACCTGTCATAAATAGGGCTGGAACTAGTTGACCCATACAAGCACACCATGGAAACAAGCTTGAAGCTTCAACATGTCGCTGCCTGCTGTTTTATTTCTAATCCCCACAAGTTCTCCTAACATGCTGACTGCCAGTTACAGAGAAATATGGTGCTATCCATAGAGTTATTTAATTGCAGCCTTAAAGTTGTAATTGTCATTATTCTTCTGTTGGTGGAGTTTATACCGTTTTATGATTTCTGATCATTTCAAGCTGTGTGCCAGATAAGGAGTCAAACTCCTCATGACTGTGGAGTGCTACCACACTCAAGCACACAACTTAGATACATCATAAATGGTCAAAATAGCATAGATTCCAACCAGAGCAGATGAATGTCATCCTTATTGTGAAATAACAACAATGTAGGAAAAGATAGATTGCGTCTTACTGTAAATAAGACACGTCAAGTTGCAGACAGGCACGATTAAAAGAAACTCACACATAGCTTTTGGCCACTGTCTTCGACAGTAAAGAGAGACACACAAGCAGGCACACCTCACACACACACAACTGCCAACTCCAGCATCTCGGGCCAAAATGCAACATAATATGGGTTTCAAGCAGCAATCTGGATGTGGTGGGGAAGTGGAAGGGATAGTAGTGTACAGGTGGGGAGAGAGATGAACACTGTCTGGTGGAGTGTGCAAGGACTAGACTGCCAACAGGTGCAGTGTCAGGGGGTTGTGGGGCAGGGAGGTGGGGGAAAAAGAAACAAACAAGGAGGGCACGGCTGACTTCCTTCCCCATCCTTCCCTAATACAATGAGACCGATGAACTCACTGTTAGATCTCCTCCCCCAAAACACCCCCCCCCCTCCCCTCCCTCATCCCTTCCCCTTCGTCACCCCATCCAGATTGCTGCTTGCATCCCTCGTGATGTTGCATTCTGATTCTGGCCCGAGATGCTGGAGTTGGCGGTCATGTGTGCGTGAGGTGTGCTTGCTTAGGTGTGGTGCATGCATACACGCATGCACTCCTGTGTGTGTGTGTGTGTGTGTGTGTGTGTGTGTGTGTGTGTGTGTGTGTGTGTGTGTGTGTGTGTGACCTTACTGACGAAGGCTGTGGCCAAAAGATATATATAAGTGTCTTTTAATCGTGCCTGTTTGCAATTTGACATGTCTTCTTTACATAAGTAGCAATATATCTTTTCCTACATTGTTGATATTCGTACCTGGAGTTTCTGTTGTTTGGTGTTGTGGAATAATTCACTTTTACGTTCTAGATGCATTGCAATGTGATGCAAATATGTTGAAATCAAGTCTTTACTATTAAAATGAGATCAGTGAGTTGGTATGAAGGAAATATGGGGTCTCAAACATAGGAAGAAAATATTTTTTCTGGCATTGACTTTTTAGTTTCAAAAATAGCTATCAGAATGATGATGACATCAGATGGTCTCTTTAAGTTTTTCTTCAATAGGACCAATGAGAAACACAACATGGGATCAATTTCATGAGCATAAAGCGTGCTTTCAATGTTTAATATAATTCTCATATTACTTGTGAAAATGATATTCTGTGATTATTAGATTTTTTTAATGCTTTTACTGTTTGAAGTACTTTCTAATTTCAAACTGACTCAAACAATACTCTAGGTATCGCTATTTTATTGACAAAGGAACTCCTCCTCATGTGTAGACTGTGGGTTTGAATTCACTGGGGAACTGAATGGAGAACTCAGCAAGGCTCTCCCATGGAACTGTAGGGTGTGCAAAACAAACAAGAGAATTGTTTAACAGGAGGAAAAGATTTGTGCCCTTCAGGCTGAACTAGATCATGCAAAATTTGAGCTAGATAGATTGAAGGAGGGATCATGGGATCTGGGCAAAGAGGACAAACAGTGGGCAAGGGGGGAACAGTTCTTCTACTTCATCTGCATTTGAGCTTACAGTATCGAACAAATTTGATTTGTTATTTGAATTAAGTAAGAGGGGAAGAGCCTCATCCACCTGTAGGTCCCAGTAGGGTGCAGCAGAGTTGCAGGTTCGTACCAAAAGCGATTAGGAAGAAATCAGTCTTGCTGCAAGGTAGTAGTCATGGGATTGGTGTAGGACAGATGGTACTGGATAAATTAGGAACAAGGTACCAGGTCACAAGTTTTGTGAAGCCGAGTGCTAGCTCAGCCACATGAGGGAGGACATAAGGAATTTGTGCAAAGGTTTTGGCAAAGAGGATCAGGTTACTGTAGTAGATGGAGCAGAGAACAGTCTGGCTGAGGACGGTAATTACAGTATTAGGGGTGACCTGGATGAAATATGTGTATCAGCTGTACACACAAATATGAGTTTTGTGGAGTTCCTGAAGTGCCATGATCAGCCCTGGGTGAACATGTGAACACTGGGTTGAGAAGCTGACTGAAAAGAAATCCTATATGAGCACAGTGTCTGTGCTACAGGTGGAGATGGGAATACACTAGACACGGCCTGCAAAGGGGAAGAGATAGGTTGGCTGAGCTTCTTGCAGATAATGAACTGGAGCGGAGGGGGGGGGGGGGGGGGAGGGGCACTATTACATAAAGCAAAATCCCTGTGATTACTGGTGTCAGAGATGTACCTTTTCTAGGATAGAATCGGAATTCAGGCACCCTGTTTTGAAAGAAGTCAGAATAACAGAAGAGCTCCACAAAATGCTTAAGAATGCACAGAATAGTAAGGTTAGCTTATTTCAGCAAAATATTAAGAGGATTGAGAAATAAGGCAGAAGAGCTTCTTGACTGTTCAGAAAATTAAGAGAGCTCTAAAAAGATAGAAAACCTATGCCTCTATGAGCACCACATTGTCACCGAGTTACGTAAGTTACAAGTAAAGTATTACTCTCTAGGAGCTTACTCGTGGAAACTAATATGGGAGGAGGAGTTACTACATATATCAAAACAGAACCCAAGTTCATAAACATTCAGACAAGTAGATTTTTTTAGTGACAGCTCATATAAGTGTGTGCTTCTCAGTTAATACTGAAAAATAGTTTACTTTTATTGTAACTGTATATAGATCCCCACTGGGAAATCTTGAACTGTTTATGAGGAATCTGGAATCCTTACTGTGCTATCTGTCAGACAACAGCAAGCATATTCTGTGGTTACTTTAATGTAGATTTTCGAAGGATTCTGATAGGAAAAATGATCTGGAAATCTTAATTGGAGCGTACAATTTGATCTTGGTAATTAACTTATCAACATGGTTGGATCTAATTGATAATGTTTTCTTTGGTGAAGTTCAGAACAAGAAAATATCTGTTTATCCAACAACAAATGCCCTCTTTTTATCATGATGCACAGTTAGTTAGGATCAATAATGTAGTGCCTTGCAATATGAATATTCCTCTGTCGAAATCAGTTAAAATAGTTAATAACTCAAGAACAAGTGTTTTCAAGAATGCTTTCTTTTGGGTGACCTGGGATGAAGTTTATAATGAATTAAATGCTAACATAAAATTTAATCTGTTCCATGATACATTCATAAAGTTATTTGAAAATAGTTTTTCACATAAGCTCATCATGAAGAACATTAAACAGACATGCAAAAAACCGTGGTTCACTAGAGGGATTACAGTACCTTGTGAAAGGAAAATGGAAATATATCTGTTGGTAAGAAAAAGTAGAGATCCTGTAGTAATGGAACATTACTAAAACTACTTGAAATTTCTAAGAACATTTATTAAAAATCAAGAAACATTCACATAATGTCAGAAATTAGTAATTTTGACAACAGACCCAAGGCTATGTGGAATGTAGGGAAATGAGAGACCAGGACAACCACCCACAGAGCATAACAACATGACTACTGAACTGAATGGAAGGGCTATAAATGAGGAGTCACAGGTAGCAAATATGTTTAATAACCATTTCTTAAATGTAATAGAAAGTATAGGGACAAGAAGTTCAAGAGAAAAATCACAACAGCATACTAAAAAAGTAACACTCACAATATTGGGTCATATGAATGTGTCATGAACTTCTACTGAAACTAAGAAAATTATACATTCTCTTAAAAATAAACGCTCATCTGGTTTTGATGGTGTTTCCAATAGAACACAAAGGATTTGTCCCCATATAATAAGCCTGGTCTTATTTGGATTATGTAATGCATCAATAGTTCAAGGCATTTTCCCAGAGAGACTGAAAAATGCTGTTGTCAAATCCCTATTCAAGAAATGTGATACGAGAGATATCAATAACTACAAACCTGTTTCACTGCTGACACCATTTTCCACAATTTTAGAGAAAGTGATGTGTTTTAGAATAGTATCTCACCTTGCAACAATAGGATGCATATCCTCAGCAAATCACAGTTTGGGTTTGAGAATAGTAGCACTACTGAGAAAGTGATTTACATGTTCGTTAGCCAAATTCTGCAAGTGTTAAATAATTAAATAGTACCGGTTGGTTTTTTTTTGTGACTGTATCTAAGGTCTTTAACTGCATATACAGGGTGTTTCAAAAATGACCGGTATATTTGAAACGGCAATAAAAACTAAACGAGCAGCGATAGAAATACACCGTTTGTTGCAATATGCTTGGGACAACAGTACATTTTCAGGCGGACAAACTTTCGAAATTACAGTAGTTACAATTTTCAACAACAGATGGCGCTGCAAGTGATGTGAAAGATATAGAAGACAACGCAGTCTGTGGGTGCGCCATTCTGTACGTCGTCTTTCTGCTGTAAGCGTGTGCTGTTCACAACGTGCAAGTGTGCTGTAGACAACATGGTTTATTCCATAGAACAGAGGATTTTTCTGGTGTTGGAATTCCACCGCCTAGAACACAGTGTTGTTGCAACAAGACGAAGTTTTCAACGGAGGTTTAATGTAACCAAAGGACCGAAAAGCGATACAATAAAGGATCTGTTTGAAAAATTTCAACGGACTGGGAACGTGACGGATGGAAGTGCTGGAAAGGTAGGGCGACCGCGCACGGCAACCACAGAGGGCAACGCGCAGCTAGTGCAGCAGGTGATCCAACAGCAGCCTCGGGTTTCCGTTCGCCGTGTTGCAGCTGCGGTCCAAATGACGCCAACGTCCACGTATCGTCTCATGCGCCAGAGTTTACACCTCTATCCATACAAAATTCAAACGTGGCAACCCCTCAGCGCCGCTACCATTGCTGCACGAGAGACATTCGCTAACGATATAGTGCACAGGATTGATGATGGCGATATGCATGTGGGCAGCATTTGGTTTACTGACGAAGCTTATTTTTACCTGGACGGCTTCGTCAATAAACAGAACTGGCGCATATGGGGAACCGAAAAGCCCCATGTTGCAGTCCCATCGTCCCTGCATCCTCAAAAAGTACTGGTCTGGGCCGCCATTTCTTCCAAAGGAATCATTGGCCCATTTTTCAGATCCGAAACGATTACTGCACACGCTATCTGACATTCTTCGTGAATTTGTGGCGGTACAAACTGCCTTAGACGACACTGCGAACACCTCGTGGTTTATGCAAGATGGTGCCCGGCCACATCGCACGGCCGACGTCTTTAATTTCCTGAATGAATATTTCGATGATCGTGTGATTACTTTGGGCTATCCGAAACATACAGGAGGCGGCGTGGATTGGCCTCCCTATTCGCCAGACATGAACCCCTGTGACTTCTTTCTGTGGGGACACTTGAAAGACCAGGTGTACCGCCAGAATCCAGAAACAATTGAACAGCTGAAGCAGTACATCTCATCTGCATGTGAAGCCATTCCGCCAGACACGTTGTCAAAGGTTTCGGGTAATTTCATTCAGAGACTACGCCATATTATTGCTACGCATGGTGGATATGTGGAAAATATCGCACTATAGAGTTTCCCAGACCGCAGCGCCATCTGTTGTTGAACATTGTAACTACTGTAATTTCGAAAGTTTGTCTGCCTGAAAATGTACTGTTGTCCCAAGCATATTGCAACAAACGGTGTATTTCTATCGCTGCTCGTTTAGTTTTTATTGTCGTTTCAAATATACCAGTCATTTTTGAAACACCCTGTACCACAATATTTTCTTAGATAAACTGAAATTTTATGTGATTGATGGTATAGCCAACCAGTGGATAATGTCTTATCAAACCTAAAGAATGCAGTAAGTTGTACTTAGTAGTTCATCCAATGTAGTTCATGTACTTAATTCTCAACTACGTCCGAACAGGCCATGAAGGCCTAACGGTACCGACTGGCCACAGTGTCATCCTCAGCACACAGGTGTAATTGGATGTGGATATGGAGGACCATGTGGTCAGCACGCCGCTCTCCCGGCCATATGTCAGTTTACGAGACCGGAGCCGCTACTTATCAATCAAGTAGCTCTTCAGTTTGCTTCACAAGGGCCGAGTGCACCTCGCTTGCCAACAGCGCTCGGCAGACCGGATGGTTGCCCGTCCAAGTGCTAGCCCAGCTCGACAGTGCTTAATTTTGGTAATCTGACAGGAACCAGTGTTACCACTGCGGCAAGGCCATTGGCCACGTGATTCTGACTAGGGAGAAATCACATGTGGGGTTCCCCAAGTTTCAGTCTTTGGTCCTATATCACTCTTCATATATGTAAATGATCTTCCATGTAATGTACAGTAACCAGAATTAGTTGTTTTTGCAGATGACACTAGTATTGAATCAGCCCAAGCATAGGTACAGAAACAAAAGAAATGGTAAACAATTTTCTTAAAAGTATCATTGAATGGTTTTCTAAAAATACACAACATTTTCAGTTGCTATGGCAATGATAAGTGTTATACATCCTGAGGAAATAGTAAACAGGATGGAAGCTTCAAAATAATTGGGTGTCCATATTGATGAGTATTTAAACCTGAAAAAGCACATTTTGGAACTCCTAAAACAACTTAGTTAAGCCACATTTGCACTTGGAATTATTCATATCTTGGGGAGAGATGAATCAGTAAGTTGACATATTTTGCATATTTACATTCAATAATGTCATGTGTTAAAATGTTTTGGGGAACTTCTTTAAGAAAGAAAGTCTTCATAGCTCACAAATATGCTGTAGTAATAATATGTAGTACTCACCCTTGATCATCCTGTAGACATCTGTTTAAGGAGTTGAATATTCTGACTACTGCTTCACAGTATATTTATTCCCACACAAAGTTTGTTGTAAATAATCCACCACAGTTCAAAAGGAACAATGATATACATAATGCCAATACCAGAAGGAAAAATGAAATTAATTATTCCACATTAAGGTTTCTTTAGCACAAAAGGGGTAGTCAGTGCTGCAATAAAATTTTTTGATCCCTTGCTCAGTAATATAAAATGTCTGACAGACAGCAAGTAAAATTCGAAAACAAACTAAAAATGTTTCTCTTTGACAACTCACTCCACACTGTAGAAGAATTTCTTATTGTAATGTATAAAAGGTAGTGGGTAGGAATTTCGTAATTCACATGTATATATTTTTAAAAAAACCTTTAAAATGTTCAGCATGTATCCATTTTTACAAATTGATTTGTGATATGAATGCGAAATGACTCATTCTACATCATTGTGATTAACTATGCAAGATGATCCATCGAACAGTGCAAGATGATCCATCAAACATGAAACTAACTCAGATAAACTTGAGTTGTTTCTGGTAATGTTTGTGTTAGAACAGAAGTGGATTTGTAATGGGTAGAGGTGGAAAAAGAGGGAGGGGGGAGGGGCGGGGGGAGATACTTACTATCACTTAGGATATGTGGATATGGCCATTCCCTTTTAATTATTGTGCCTTATACTTATGAATCAGAATTTATAAGAGCTTAAAATACTCCAGTCTTCTTCATTTGTTCAGTTATTATTATTTGATAATTTTATTTTTCCTGTTGATAGCAGCTATCATGATTTTATACTGGACAAGTTATTGATGCATTCTTAATTTTTCATGAAATTTTATTTTTAATTATTTATTAGTTCTTTTAATGTGTGTTTTTGTATTTTCAGATTATGCCGACACAAATGATCTGAAAGTATAATCTCACAATGCTTCTTCATTGGGAGGAAGGCACAAATGACAGTGAGACAGAAGGTAAGGAGCATACAACAAGCCACTTACAGCCTTACTTTTTACTACTTTGCTTTGATTACTTCTGTTGTAAGAATATTTGTTGTCTTTCAGGACATAGGAGTTAGTAAGTTAACATGTTTTCATTCATTGATGTCTTGTGGAATAATATTCTGAGATGACTCCTCACTTAGACAAAAAGTATTCATTGAACAAAAGAAAGTAATTAGAATTATGTGTGGGGTGCACACACGTACATCTTGTAGGTTTCTCTTTAAGCGGCTAGGAATATTAGACACAGCCTAACAGTGCATTTATTCAGTTATGAAGTTTGTTATCAACAATTCATCTGAATTTGAGAGTAAGAGAGATATTCACAGGTAAAACACTAGAGAGAAAAATGATATGCACTACTCTTTTAATGAATCTGACTTTGACTCAGAAAAGGGTGAAATATGCAGCTATAAAACCATTTGTCTGTCTACCCAAGAAATGAAATTTCTGGCAGATATCATGTTTATTGTCAATATGATTTGTGAAATAAGTGGATAACTGTTTAAAATGCTTAGTTTATAGAGAATTAGATTCACAAAGAAATTAAGTATAGCAAATAAATGATAACCTTATGGAATACTTACTACACTTTAATTTGCAGGCCAGGAAAATGGTGATGGAGAAACAACAGGAACTGGAAACACTTCAGGTAAGTCTAATCTTCTTTCAAGCTTCAGAGCTTCGAAAATGTTGAAACACCATGATTATCTCCATCTTCGCTAATAATTTATTTTATGAAACAATGAATTTGTTTATTACACACATCACTACAATATGAAATACTGTTTCATAATGTGCATTATGGACTGCCAGCAAAAAAGTGATTGTAGCATAGCATACCTAACACAATTAACTGCCTTGTGGGGCTTCCCATAGCCCAGTCCAATACCTGGCAGTCCATGTGAAAACTCTCTGCAAACAAACATCAGGTTTGTAAGAATAACTCTTTTTTTTAACATTATGAACTACATAGAAAGTTATAAATTCAATTTTTTCTTTTTTGCTCTACCTTTCCAACTCGGTCATTGAATTATGTTGTCATTACTGATACACTCAATATATTTCTCAATCTTTCTTATTATTATGTTAACAGAATGGCTTCCTGAACTCTATGAACTCACCCTTGAAGTTTTGATGGATTTAGCTGAAAATTTATTTTATGCAATGTTATTCCATTTTTCCAGTGTGTCCACTTTCTTCTGTGGACACAACACTGTGATAAGCAATGTAAACAAGTTATCTCAAATATACTGTGTGTTATCAGCAAGCGTCTTTATGAAGTGCATTACCATCAAAGTTATCAGTGGATCGATAGTTGTCAAACCACAGATTATTTCAGAGTATTCAAAATGCAAGGATACATTTCAGATGGTTTTTGCAGGCAGATGCGATTTTGTTTTCAGTTTCTTGTTTAGTAAGTGGTGGAACTACAATTACATACAGTTTAGTAGTTTTGTTTACATTTAAATATGTTATATCTCTGTATACTTTCAGAATATTGTTTCTTTGCTGACACTTTCATAGCATTTTGAGTAATTAAGTGCAGTGGTGTGTACTTCAGAATTCATTGAGTTCATAAAATTTGATGGAAAACTTGCTTTGAAACAGTATATAATGAATTATATTCTAGTTTTACAGTTAAGATCTTAGAAAAGAGCAGCATAATACTGGCAGCAGTTATTATAGTTTTATTAAAAACACATTATAACTTATCTTTATATGGGAGTTGTGCCAATAATTTCCTAAGCATTAGGGTTACTGTCCTAGATCTCAACAAGTGGAGTAGTGCCAGGGAAATTGTGCATGTACTTTTGTGACATCAGAAGTAAACAGGAAGTCTTGCCTCTGCTGGTTCGTTTTACATAGTACAACAATATTTTTTATTGCTTGGGGTTGAGTACGATTGGTAAAATAGTTAAAATGTGTTGTCAAAAAAACAAAGCCCTCCTATACAGCAAATGAATCTGAAGATTGACGTTTTTGACAGTTGAAATTGGTTATTTATAAAAAGAATTGAGATTGTGTTGGAAATTGTTTTCAGTGCGAAATATATATTTCGAAAGAGATTTAAGTCATTCCCTGCTTATTACTCCAAAAGCCTCATTTTGGTTTATTGTAATGATATTGAATAATTACCTATGAGTTTTCAGTTATGTGTTTATACCATTAGATACGGATTGTTGTTTATTTTTCTATAATTGATGCTGATGCAACAGTGAATCATTTATTAATTTTATACTGAAATGAGGCCATTTATTTCTTTCCTGCATAGTGGCCTCAGTTAAAAGTTCTGAGGGATTAGTTTCACATAATTCCTTTTATATATATATATTAAATATGTCTGCTTGTGTCTGTATATGTGTGGATGGATATGTGTGTGTGTGTGTGTGTGTGTGTGTGCGAGTGTATACCCGTCCTTTTTCCCCCTAAGGTAAGTCTTTCCGCTCCCGGGATTGGAATGACTCCTTACCCTCTCCCTTAAAACCCACATCCTTTCGTCTTTCCCTCTCCTTCCCCTCTTTCCTGATGAGGCAACAGTTTGTTGCGAAAGCTTGAATTTTGTGTGTTTGTTTGTGTGTCTATCGACCTTCCAGCACTTTCGTTCGGTAAGTCACATCATCTTTGTTTTTAGATATATATTTTTCCCACGTGGAATGTTTCCCTATATATATATATATATATATATATATATATATATATATATATATATATATATATATAAGTGTACACTCACACACACACGCATATCCATCAACACATATACAGACACAAGCAGACATCTTTAAAAACAAAGGGTTTTGTTTTTAAAGATGTCTGCTTGTGTCTGTATATGTGTGGATGGATATGCGTGTGTGTGTGAGTGTATACCCGTCCTTTTTTCCCCCTAAGGTAAGTCTTTCCGCTCCCGGGATTGGAATGACTCCTTACCCTCTCCCTTAAAACCCAAATCCTTTCGTCTTTCCCTCTCCTTCCCTCTTTCCTGACGAGGCAACCGTTGGTTGCGAAAGCTAGAATTTTGTGTGTATGTTTGTGTTTGTTTTGTGTGTCTGTCAACCTGCCAGCACTTTCATTTGGTAAGTCACATCATCTTTGTTTTTAGAATAATTTTTCCTACGTGGAATGTTTCCCTCTATTATATATATATATATATATATATTCCAAGTGATTCATTTTAGTATTTTAATGTTGTAGAGGAGGCAGATAACACATCTCAAGCTGGAACAGGAAATACTTCTGCACCAGTGGCAGCAACAGCAGCAACAACTGTGTTGACTGCAGGATCTAGTAGCCAGGCAGGATCTGGTTCAGTAGGCAGTGCTGTCTCTGTTTCCAATGATGGAGATGTTGCTACAGTACCAGTAACAGTTGGACAGGATTCTAACAGGAGTTCTGAAGCACCTACTGCAGATGTCAGTGAAAGCCACTCAATTGGGGAAAGTGGTGGAACAGTCCACCAGTGTACTGCTGGCAGTGATATATTGTGGGCCCCTGTTGGTGACTCACCAGGGGCTCATCCGAACGTGTCAATTCATGCTTCCTCAGCAGCAACGTCAGGTAAGAAAAATAAATGAAGTAATTACAACTTTAGTACTTTGAAAAACCAAATTTTAATTTTATTTTAATCAGTAACTATGTTGGCAGATTAGTTTTCCATAACTGTGTTAAAACAAAGCCTATATCTATGTACTCTGTGGTGCCTGATGTTGAGCACCAATGACTCAAATCACATCACCAATAAATTAATGTCATAAAATTAATAGTATATATTACATACAGGAATTACTATTATTGAGTTATTAAAGTACCAAGAATAAAAAAAAAAAATATTTATACTTAGAACTGTTAGATATACAACAATATTGATTGTAGTTTCATTTTGGAGATACATTTTGTTCTAGTTTCTCAAGATGCTATGTACCCTTTCACACCAATTTTGTTCTGGTGGTTCTGTACAGTTACTTGAAATTTTTTCTTTCACTATCACATAAGGTTTTTCGTATGAAATGTAACATAACAAAATCATTGTTTGTCATACATTTGCTTAAAAAATAAATAGATAAATGAAAATGAAAAGAAGTTTAAACATTTGCATTTCCAAACTCTGGGAGTATTGTAAAGTAGCTTCAGTGTTATTCATTAAAAACTGCATAAAGAATGTGGAAGTCTTATCTATGTTGCCATCTTCCTCCCCTGCTCAATGCATACAAACCATACAGATGTATGCCAATAGTGCTGGCTACACAGAACTCTTTGGTCTCTCTCTTGATCTGGTATGCCTAATTTAATATATTCTGTTTATTATTTAGCTTACATATTTTAACATTTTCTTTTCTTTACAATGCAGAAACCAAATTTTCCTTTTCCTTTGAATTTCAATATGTATGAGTGGTAGAAAATTAAACTTTGTATGACAGTGAAAAGTTTATTCTAGGAACCACACAAACTTTTAAGACTTTTCCCTCTGAAACTATGATGGGTTTGTTGTTTCAGGAGAGAGCAACAAATCAATAACATCATTAACAGTAACAACAATCACAACTACTTCATTATCATCAAATGCAACAGTAGCTGCAGCAGCATCAGTAACATCAGGTTGTTCAGTTTTGCCGTGGGGAGCACACAAAGAGCGCTCTCCGTATCCTCCTTGTGTCAACATTGACATGGATATCCGACCGGGAGAGTTTGTGATGCGAACTATCTTTGCTGAGTTTACGGTGCAGGCAGAGAGAAAGATGGAAGCAGTCATGGCGGAGCCACCGGTATGAATTATTATTGCTTGTTCATCTTATGGCTTTGCTAAATTTTTAATTTGTTCTGTTACACACAACACCATTCATCAAATTCCTGAGGAAAATTGAATTTATAAGCTGTAAGATGAAAGAAAGTATAGTGGGTAAAATAGAAGACCAAAAAAACGTAAATATAAGTGGTTTGAGAGGTAAAGCTATTCGTGAGACATTTTATTTGCTTCCTGAAATTGTAGAAGCTTGGAGTCTTGTCATACTATAAACTTCTAAATCTTATTTTTTATATTTAATTTTGGTATTCTCTCTGCCTCACATGTTTCCTTATGTATTTTTGATAAAAATTTAAATTTCTATTGTAATATCTTTTTTCAGTAGATAGTCTCATTTCTTACATTGCCATCTTGTCACTAAATTTTTATATTCTGTTCAACAATGTACTTAGTATTGTACTCTTAGGAGCATTAAGTTTCCTTAAATCATTGTATATAAATGTTGCAGTCATATTGTGTATCAGTTATTACATTATTACTCTAAAGCTAGTGATAAGGTATTTGGGTTCTTACCTTTTTATCCATTCATTGTTGTTGCTAGTGTTTACTATTTTGCCATTTGTTCCATCAGATAGAAAGCTTACTGTCTTACCAATTGTGCTCTTCATTATTTTTCGTCCTTTCCAAGTATGTTTGTTGATTCATAAAGATTTTGAGGTGGTTCTAAATTAAGTGCACAGAACATCATGGGATTAGATTTTCACATTTGTATGTGTTTATTATCGTTACCTGTCACAATGATGAACAGCTGCAGATAAGTGTAAATATTCAACAATTCAGCAAACTTACACACAAGTGGCAAAAATCAATAATGACATACACTATGTGATCAAAAGTATCTGGACATCCCCAAAAACACGTTTTTCATATTAGGTGCTTTGTGCTGCTACCTACTGCCAGGTACTCCATATCAGCAACCTCAGTAGTCATTAGACATCGTGAGTGAGCAGAATGGGGTGCTCCACGGAACTCACGGACTTTGAACGTGATCAGGTGATTGGGTGTCACTTGTGTCATACATCTGCACGCGAGATTTCCACACTCCTAAACATCCCTATGTCCACTGTTTCTGATGTGATAGTGAAGTGGAAACATGAAGGGACACATACAGCACAAAAGCATACAGACCAACCTCATCTGTTGACTGACAGAGACCATCGACAGTTGAAAAGGGTCGTAATGTGTAATAGGCCGACATCTATCCAAAACATCATAAAGGAATTCCAAACTACATCAGGATCCACTGCAAGTACTGTGACAGTTAGGAAGGAGGTGAGAAAAATCGGATTTCATGGTTGAGTGGCTGCTCATAAGCCACACATCACACTGGTAAATGCCAAACGACGCCTTGCTTGCTGTAAGGAGCTTAAAAATTGGACAACTAAACAGTGGAAAAACATTGTGTGGAGTGTCAAATCACGGTACACAAGTTGGTGATCTGATGGCAAGGTGTGGGTATGTCAAATGCCCAGTGAACATCATCTACAGCATGTGTAGTGCCAATAGTAAAATTCAGAGACGGTGGTGCTATGTGTGGTCATGTTTTCATGGAGGGGGCTCGCACCCCTTGTTGTTTTGCATGACACTATCACAGCACAGGCCTACACTGATGTTTTAAGCACCTTCTTACTTCCCATGTTGAAGAGTAATTCGAAGATGGCGATTGCATCTTTCAACACAATTGAGCACCTGTTCATAATGCACAGCCTGTGGTAAAGTGGTTACCTGACAATAACATCCTTGTAATGGACTAGCCTGCACAGAGTCCTGACCTTAATCCTATAGAACACCTTTGGGATGTTTTGGAACACCGATTTTGTGCCAGTCCTCAGCGACCGACATCGATACCTATCCTGAGTGCAGCACTCCATGAAGAATGGGCTGCCATTCCCCAAGAAAAGTTCCAGCACCTGATTGAACATATGCTGGTGAGAGTGGAAGGTGTCATCAAGGCTAAGGGTGGGCAAACATCATATTGAATTCCAGCATTTCCGATGGAGGGCACCATGAACTTGTATGTCATTTTCAGCCATGATACTTTTGATCACATAGTGTAGCACTAGATCACTTGAAAATTCGCTGATAAACATTACTTCAGAGAATGTGGTTAGGGCCTGGAGTACTGGGTCTTTTGCAGCTGAGGGTTTGTTGGGCTGACACAAATTTATTAATTCAATTTTTTTAAAAAAATTCCTGGCTCAAATTTCATTAACAAGTCATTGGATCTGATGCCAGTTTGGAACATGTGACATTCTTGGAGTGAGCCAGCTGGCAGATATGAGAACCTGAGCCATGCACAGAGGCATTCTATGAATCATTCTTCCCATGCCCCATATGTGAATGGTACAGGAAGAAACCCTAAGAACTGTTACAATGGGATGTCCCCTCTGCCATACACCTCATGGTGGTTTGCGGAGTATAGATGTAGGTGTAGAGGTAGACCAGCACAATGTTGGTAGTAATGAGAGTGCACACCTCTCAACTGCTGAGATTATGAGGCCAATAGAAAGTGCAAGCTCTCTTGCCCCGAAACAGAGACCTGTGTAACTAACATGATCTCACTTGAATTAAGACCACTGGTTGACAACATTTAAAACCACACTAAAAGACATTCAGTGGAGCAGTACTCTAAAACTTAAGCAGAAATGTGATAAATCGTCGTTAAATAGAGACTTCAAAATTTCTGGCATCAGTAAATCAAAAATGTGAAGGTAACATGCACTACTATTTAGAAACAGTGTTCACAGCAAATTAGTTATGTGTGTAACATATTACCATATACCTATTTAGTATACACTCAGTAGCGGCTGCTTTCTAAGCTACAACCAAGCTATGTAAGCAAGGATGCTCACTATTTGTCACCTTCTGTGATCTTCACATCTCTCAACTGTCATGTGATAATGCTCTTATGCTAACCAGTGCTAGGCAGTGCTGAATCTAGGTTTCCAGTGTAGGGTGGGTACTTAACTTCTTTATAACTAAATAGGCATTAGCCTGATCAGCAATAACCGTAAAACCCAGCATACTTCGGTAGCCTTAGTAGCTATCACTGGAAGGATCAGAACAGTTTTCACTGTAGGATTTTCCTGATGAGAGCTCAAGAGAGCCACTGAGGAAAGCAGATATCCTTGATAATGAATGCCGGTCCATTGTCCCTTATGCACAATACAAGTGAACATCTTAATAAATATGAATATAATAGAAAGAAACATTCCACATGGGAAAAATATATTAAAAAAAGATGCTGTGACTTACCAAACGGGAAAGCGCTGGTAGATAGACACAATAAAAAACACACTAAAAAACACACACACACACACACACACACACCGTGTGTGTGTGTTTGTGTGTTTTTTATTGTGTCTATCTACCAGCGCTTTCCCGTTTGGTAAGTCACAGCATCTTTTTTAAAAACGTCTTAGTAAATATGTACATGTGTGTGCAGTAAACAGAACCAACAAGTATATGAGAAGTTCATGTGACACAGCCAGTAAGGATGTCATTCCTTAGAAACAACCATTACACACTATGGCAAAACCTGAGACAAAAACTGGTCAACACACGATGAAGACGTGAAATAAATATGCGGATGTGTGTTCCATACACAAGCTGTACCAAAAACATGATGAGAATACTCAACACAAATGAAGCAGCCGTAACAGTATGCATGCATGTTCCTCCAATATACAGACAACCACCAAGATTAAAATAAATTGATAAAACGCTGCCAGCCAAACTTACAGTGGTGCAGCCAGTCTTGATTCAACTACTGCTCAAGATTCCACACACTACACAAGCAAGACGACTGATCATTTCCTCCCAGATGATGTGCAAAACTCATTTCCCCATCAATAAAATTTAGTGCTTATATCATGCAGCTACTGGCATAGGGAATCAGTTCAAGATTTCATCTGGATTCCACAAAGATCTCAAAACAATGGCTAATACAAGACAAGACCAAACAGACAATCTATTAGTAACCAATCCTCCACTTGATTTCCATGGAGAAAATGAATGAAACATAACCACACGTTTTGCGGAACTCACAAGTGAGCCAAAACCAACTTCGCAAGACAAGATACATGTTGATTTGGAACACATACGCTCACCAAACTCACCACGTAACCACTCAGAGGTCAATTTACTGGTGCCTGCACCGGCAAATGAGTGCTACACTGCTGCTTACAGAACATGAATGATGCTAGCGGGTGCTTTCGCAGTCCACAAGTGAGTTACCATGCCACTAGACACCTGAAAGAAATACCTCAAAAAGACTTGCACTTCTAATAATATACTACACAGTATCTATCTCCATGCCAATTTCATTGTGCGTCAGTAAGGCCACTAGGCGAGTGGTGCAATTGTTGATATATGAAACCAGTACAAGAATTCAACCAATTCCACACTTGAGGATCTCAGTTGATAGTTGCTGGTACAAAGTATTAGACAGTTATTGGTTCCTGATCTTGCATATGTTTCACTCACACAGTGAACATAAACATCTCCATTAGCAACCACATGTCACAGTGGAAACATCTCAAAGTGAACGGCCCAATTTCCCTTGATGTGGTACCAAAACCTACCAGGAACACAAACATTCACTGGTGCAAAACAGTCTGACAGCTACTAGTAACTAATCCTTGACGTCGTTTGCCGACGAAAGCAAATGTAAGTATCTGTAATCATCAGCCTCATGCCATTGCAGAAACACTCATAAATGAGCCAAAACCATTTCCTGAATAGGCAATACCAGACTGATTAAAAACACATGCACACTAAACCCACTGCAAAACCATGCAGACATTGACTTGCCAGATCACAACATGAAATTCTAACTACTGCTGATGGGAGCTAACAACTCTAGCTGAAGCTCTCTTTCCATTTGCAAAGGACTAACCACACTATCAGACAAATGAGCAAAATAGTCTAAGCATTTTCACTTCTTAGGAGAATTGAATAGTATGTAACTCGACTCTGCTGCACATGATGGTGTGATGGGAACCTGTCACTACATCTACGTATGTGACTTCAAGCCTCAGCGATTCAAGGAGGAAAACTTATCACTATAACCACTAGAGAAGGCCCATACTGCTCTCTGGCTGCTGCAAGCCTCAGATCATGAAAACAACCTCCTGAGAGTGTCACTTTGATGGAGAATGCTGCACACAGTAGGTGGCAGTTTTTAAAATCCTCAGAGAGCAGGACACTTAGTATAACATAGAACTTTACATAGTGCGTGGTAACCATGGGTGGCTTTTAACACTCTTAGCGCCAAGCCCGTAGGTTCAACGGGCCAACGTATTTTGTTGATTAGAAAGCACTGTATGGTGTTTTTGTACCTCTGACTACCGATTACAATGTTTATACTATCAGTTATTAGTTTCATAGATAAATGGTGTGAATGTGCATTTTGTTTACGAAGTATGTCATTCCTTATGGGTCATTGTTTTCACCTGTGGAAAGAGCACATTATTAGTATTCTGTATAAGAGAAATGGCACGAAACGGTATAGCCAATGAAGGAACTGCCGATTTGCTGTATTTTGGAGACATTCTCGATGCTCTAGACAGTGAATAAGATGATTTGGGTGACATAGGTGTCTTTGAAGGGGACTACAGTACAATCTGTTTAGGCCTAGAGCTGTCAATGGTGACAGAAGCTGCTTATTCATTTGCTCCCACTGGGAGTATCGAAGGCATTTTTGGTCTCACAGTTAATTTCAGCCCAAGAAAATGACAACTGCTGATTTCATTATGAATCTTGCTATGCTGGTGGCTCAAGATCATATACCAACAGCTCCAAATAACCAGAATGGACCTGTAGGCAGATTAACACAGAGACATTATCTGCAACATTTACCACCTATAAGCAAAAAATATGCCTCTTGTGTACATTATGTTTATTCTTCAAACTCAAAGAAAGAAAGCGGGAAAGCGTCTCTCAAGGAGACACGTTATCAGTGTGAACATTTCTGTGTGGCATTGCGTATGGAACCCTGTTTTAAAATATTCCATACAAAAGAGCAATATGAATTCATGCAGAAAGTGCTACTGTAATACAATACCCAGCACTGGTTATTAGGTATTTATGAACTCATTTACTCATATGAATATACATATGACTTTTTACGAGAACAATGTCATGTGTAATAACATAATTTATCCTCATTATACCACACAGGATTTTGTTGGTAGTTGCATATTAAAAAAGACAAAATGGACTCGAAATAGTGTTAATTTCATACTTAAATGTTCAGTATTCTCCAAGATAAAAATTTTCAAACGTAGCTAAAATTGCCTCAATCTGCAGATGTAGACAAGTATTGGGCTGTTACTGAGAGTGTTAAACAGTGGATTATGCCTAATACTGACTATTATAAAAACATGATGATTACTGGGTGAATGCTAATCACCAACTGATGCATAGTAAGTGTATTCTTCAGATGCTCACCATCTACTTGCTGAGGTGGAACTTTGTGAATGACTTCATAATACTGACACAGAATGTTACCTGTTGACTTCTGGGCAGTCTGACTTTAAACAATAGTTAGTAGTGTTCATAATGATTGAATGCTCAGCACCATCTGACTAAACAAAGAAACTGATGATCAAGTAACATTGTAATTATGCTGTTTTAATGATAGCTGCTGACTGACATGAAAATAATATTGACCGACATGGAACATTACATAGTGTTTGTACTCATTTATTGCTGGCTATGTACTGACTGTGGCATTGTACAAGACGCTGATTTAAAGATGTGTGTAGGACAGATATTACAATACATTAACATAAAAAGTTCTTACAATTTAGTTATTAACATAAAGGTAGTAAGAGTATAGTATATGTGAACTCATTAGGCATAGAAATTACTTTGATTAACAATTAGCTCAATATCTGCAAAGGGGTGCAAATGATGGTTTTATTTTATGAGGCAGGAGTTTCAGGATGTTTTGGATTTTATGAAGTTCAACAAGATTTTATAGAAGCTGAAATTAACTAATTGAAATATTTTGTAAGCTAACATGTTGTTCTAGGAAAATTATACATTTTTGGGAAAAAAATTAAGGCTATAAGATTATGACACCGGATTTTTGAAAGGATTAAATTTTGAGAGCAAAAAGTTCTAGTAACTGATAATTGTGAATAAAGGTAATTTTTGAAGTACATAGATTTCTGAAGAGATAAGATGCTTGTTTAATAAATGAAAAAAAGGGGTTTCAAATAAAGTGTGTCAATTGTAAAATAATTATTAGTGCTGTCAAATTTTGAAGTGCACTTGGTGTTAGAGAATTGTGAAGTCTGGAATATTTTCCAAAGTAAAATATTTTTCCATGAATTATGTACACTATTGTTATCAGCAGACTGTGATTTATATACTGAAAATAAAGTTTTAGAAAATACAGGATGGATAAGAATTTGGAGTTTTCATATATTCACAGTACATGGGTTATGTATGGAATAGAGAACAGAAAAAATTAAGGTCTGGAAGTATGGCAAGAGAAGCTTCATTTGACAGTGTTGTCACCTCACTTCTTTTACTGGAATATGTTAGTGTGATATGCATATAGCCAAAGATGGTGGAAAATTTTAGCTTCAGAACCATAGGTTTCTTCATGTAACATGAGAAAAAAGGGCTAGAGGAAGAGGACAAGTGCTAAAGAGAAAAAATAATGATTTTTTGCAAGCTGTTCACCAATAAAGACTGTGGTTAACTTACTGTATTACTGAGCGAAATGGCACAGTGGTTAGCACACTGGACTCGCATTCAGGAGGATGACGTTTGAGATCCTCATCCGGCCATCCTGATTTAAGTTTTCCGTGATTTCTCTAAATGGCTTCAGGTAAATGCTGGGATAGTTCTTTTGAAAGGGCGTGGCTAACTTCCTTCCCCATCCTTCCCTTATCCGATGGGACCAATGATCTGGTTGTTTGGTCCACTCTCCCAAATCAACCAACCAACCAACTTATTATATTCGGTCATCAAGTGGTTTCAAAAATGCATCCCAGGAGAAGGTTTTGCAAAGTCCAGTATGTTTCTATACCCAAGAAATTTGTTATGATGGTACTAATGTGGATGCTATTTTTCTTGACTATCTTTATGCTGTTGTACATTTTTTATTGTAGCTTAACATCAGGGTATATGCATGTGGTATATGTTATTAAGTTTATAACTGGTTTATGGGTTTCTCATTGGCACAGTTGTTTTTGATCCAGATTAACCAGTGCAGAGAATCCTAACATTAGAATGTTTTGCTTGCGATATTACTGACTGTTAATTTAGTGGCTGCAAACTGTTGAAGAGAAAGAAAGTATTGTTTTGCAATTTGCGTGTAGCTCTGTTCATGCGACTTATTCACAAAGGTCCTGAATAGTACTTGTCAACAAATTTACAGTCGTGAGCGTCATGGAACTGACAGAGCCAGTGATTGAATGTCTCCATCTTAGTCAAACCATAAGGACTCCATTAAGGTGACAGTGTGTTCCTACTGATTATAAACTTCACTTTCACACTACAAGCAAAGCAAGCAGTTTCTACCATATCAAGAGCTACTGCTAAGAATCAAGGCTAGCCTCAGACCCCCCCAGATTATGGCCATCATTGGCAATGCGTGTGCCAAGATTTTCCATAGGAAGCACCATCCCTCCATAGGTTGATTTGATTTGATTTATACAGGGAGAAAAACACTTATACAACAATGGTCTTAGCACTTTCTTCTTTCGTTTCCCCCCACCCAAAGCTGGGTTTTATTATATGGTTACACTCTGTTTAATTCTAGTAAAGCCATTGGTACCCATAAGAAGAAGGGGTGCTCATAGGTGTACCTTTTACCTTGGAACATATATTCTTTATATGAGGGGTCCATGATAGCTTCACTTCCAGCAGGCTATCCAGGCCCCCTCCCCCTACTGGTAGAGTTTCAGCAAAGAGCTTGAGATTCCAGTATGTTGCTGAATTTGCTTCCTCATAAATGGTATTGCAACAGTTTTCTTTGGGACTAATTGTTTGATCCTGTTTCCTGCACCAGTTTTCCACAATGTCAGGTGCACATTGTGCCACTGTTCTTACGTACTATTTGCCAAATATTACCATGACTAACCCATCTGCATATCCTTGGCAAAAGTAGCCTCCGTTACGTAACTTTTCAGTGGGTTCATTCACCACTAGATTTCACAGTTGTGTGGACAAGACCCCTCCTTGTGGAAACTTCCCAGTGGCATTTATCGCCATTTTCTTGTTCATCATGTTGGCTTCTGCATTTCTTCTATTCAGCATGGCCTTAGTCCACTTGCATATGGTGGTTACAATGCCATGCTGCTCTGCAGCTCTAACAATGGATTTGAAGGTTATATTGCTAAAAGCCTTCCTCAATATCCAGGAAGGTGCAGAGAGCTATTTCATGAAAATGTTGAGTTTTTTCCACCTTCCCAACAGGTTGGTGAAGTGCTGTTTGACATGACTTAACTGGTTGATATGCTTGTTGGTTTATGTGCAGCAGAACCTCATTTGACCTATACTCCTTAACATGCACACTAACCGGTTTTCCTTACGTCTTTAGAAAAAAGGAGGATAGACTAATTGGTCTCTTATCTTTGGCCTTGAATGATCAGTTTTCCCTGGCTTTGGAATGAAAACAAACCTCATTGTCCTCCAAGTATTTGGAATGATTCCTGTTGCTAGCCTGACCCTGAACAGTCTACATAGGAATTAATTAAAACCTGTCCTGCATGTTGTAGTACAGCTGGAGAGATACAATCTGGGTCTGGTGACTTGGATGGCGAATGTTCCCACAGCCCACTGGATTTTTTTTTTTTTTTTTTTGAAGTCAGGACATTCTCTTGCAGGCTGTCAGTTTTCATTTTCATTACCTATGAACCAATCTCTCTGAGAGACTGACTCCTGGTCTCTGTTATCTGTCAGAGTGCAGTGAGGGAAGTGAGTCTTGAGGAGCACATCCAGCGTCGCAGTTGGTATCCTTGTATGCCCACCACCCTCCTGGACCAATTGGTATCCTTGTGTGCCCACCACCTTCCTGGATCAATTGGTATTTTATTGAGAACTTTATGAATTATAGCACAGGTAGCTGTACCTTCCATTTCCTCACAGGATACCTTACAGGCAGAAAGCTTCACTTGCTTGATCACAAGATTTTATTTACAAGGGTTTCTCAATACTTGCCCATTGTCATTTCTTCCTTGCGAGGTTGAACAGTCTTCTTACCTGTTTCCTATACACTTCCAGACTGTTGTTCCACCAAGATACATTCCTATTTGTGCACTTCTTGTTGAGTGGGCATTTCATAAGTATGAGGTTGTAGTGGGAGACTCACTGCATCTTCAATTTCCTCAAAATCTACTGGGTGTCTTATCAAAGTTCTGATTTCAGGTAAGTGCAAGTTTAGATCTTTCTGTATGAGTCCCAGTCTGTTCTACTAGGTTCCCTACAGGTCATTTCAACCTCAAACTTTATATGTGAGGGAAGATCAGAAAGTAATGCACAATAATTATCTTACCAAAAAGTTTAACAGGTGATAAAACAAAATAATCACAACTGAACTTGCATCTTTTATCTAGTTTTCTACATATTCACCAACATTCTCAACACATTTCTCCCATTGTCGTACCAATTTTGATATACCCTCTTCACAGAAGCCCATTTGATTGGAGTGTGGTTTACTGCGGACTGCTGATATCACTTCCACATCTGTTACAAGGTGTTGACCAGCCAGGAATTTGTTCACGGGACCAAACAGATGAAAGTCCAACTACGCAAGGTCCACACTGTATGGTGGATACTGGAGCATCTCCCACCCAAATTTGGCAGTTTCCTCCTGAACAGGTGCAGCAATGTGGGGGCAAGCATTGTCATGAAGAAGTTTAACACTGTCAGCATTAATGTTGTGCCACTTGTTATGAAGGGCATGACAAACTTAACCAAAGCTTTAATGTTGGCTGCAGCATTCACAGTCATCCTGTGCTCAGCAAAGTCCACCAGTCATACACCACAGATAATCCTGGAGCTCTGACACAAGCACTTCCCTAGCAGACTTTTTTTAAAATTTTTTCTAGAGACCTGCTTGATTTTTGGGCATGTAGTGGTACACCCACAACTCATAATACATTAAGTGATCAAAGCTTCTCATCATTCACTGGCCCTTGTGGTAGTGTGTCAGTTTCTTAGATATGTAATGAGCAGTATTGTACAGTGCACCATAGGAAATGTTGAGCAGATGCACAGGCTGATCGTTCAAAATAGCAGCCTCAATGACTCCAACATTCTTTAGGGTTGCAGCTGTTAGTGGCTGCCCAGAGTGTGGTGAATCACTAAGGTTCACACAGCCCTCTTGGAAGGATGCACACCACCTGGAGAGATTGCTGTGGTCCATACAATCGTCCCTATATATGTCATGTATGTCCCTGTAAATTTCACTAATTTGTGCCCTTTGGACCACAAATATTGAACTACACTTCGCTGCTTTTCGCAAGTTAATGACACTAACATGTGCACCAAGTTTGTTTTGTGGTTCAGACATCTCTTGTTAGAGCTGTATGACAAAATACCATCTGTAGCACAAACTTCAAACTGTATTGTCATGAAATTTCAACATTCCAGCTGCAATACTAGGTGAGACAAAAATTACTGTGTGTTACTTTCTGATCCTCCCCTGTACATGATGCCAGCTAAGGATGGCTCCATCAGCATATGCCATTGTTTGACATAACTATCCACTAGAGTGGACCGAAAAGTTATGTAAATTACTTCTTTGGTTAATCACCCTCCAATCCTTTGTGAAGACCTTCTGGTTCAACATCCTTATTTTCTCAAACAGAGTCTTTGGAGGAGTATCTTAAGAAGATTTGGCACCCAAATTGTCTACCTTTTTAGTCTTGAAAAGCTCAGCCACTGTCTTGACCTGCAGCTTTGCCTTTCCACAGAGATATATATCTGGTTAAGCCGCTCCACCATTCCCATACTCCCACAGACAAAGATAAGAGCACTTTGTCCAGAGAGACATTCCCTCTCCCATTCCCAGACTTGTGGAAGAGAGGCATCTGAACAAGCTCCATCTATTGCAAGGTGACGTTTGTCAGTAGATGTCCTTGTTGGATAACTGCTATCCTGAAAACTGAGACTGCAGTACTATAGGTACGTTTCCCTATTTCCAACCTCAGCTTTCTTTGAATCCATTTATCCTGAGATGTGGAGTATTAGACTCTTCCCTTATTCTCTTGTCCCCTGTCCTAGAGATAGAAGGGGTATGATTACCCCTTCACTCTGAGACTGTCCCCTTTTCTTTGTGGTCTTAGGTTAAGACTTTTAGTTCCAGCCATTTATGTTTAGAAAACCATTATTTACCTTCCTTTTGTTTTTGTTCTTTGAGGAGTTTCCTCCTCTGACCACCAGACAAGAATTTGAATTTTACATGGTCCAGCTTACAGTAGTAATTTGCACTTCTCGGACTGGCCTATCACCCAGTCCAATTGTGGAAAGAGCTTCTATCATTTCCAGTCCTAATGCTTGGATGTTTGAGATCTCATCTAGTCCCTCAGTTTTATTTTCACCTCCGACAGAACCCTCAGGTTTTTGCGAACATGTATGCCTCTCCACCTACAGAGGCTGTGTTTCTATAAGGTGCTGTCCCCCCGGAGAGGCCCTCCATCAATACTGGCAGATCATCTTCAACTTTATTCTTGGCATATCTGCTGAAAGTTAACATTGGTATTCTTCCTGTTCCTGGTTGCTATCTTCCATTATTCACCTAACAGGAGCCTTTCCTCTAGTGCCTACCCATCATATTTAGGGTCTGCTAAAGACGTTACTTCAGTTCCCAGAAATGGCAATTTGTGGTGGCTCAGTAGTTGCATCACATGGTTACTTTCCCTATCATTTGTTAAAATGTTATCAGATCTATTCATATGAATACTATGGCTGAGTTAATTAAGTGGTACTACTCTTAGAATCATCAACACACAGTAATTGAAAGACATCTCAGTATTTGAACTTGCTTCATAAGCCTCTGTCGATGAGATGGTGCATTGCATGCCAAAGCAGTTGCCTGATGCTGGAAAGAAACAAAACACACACACACGCGGAGAGGGATAGAGAGAGAGAGAGGATGAGGAGCAGAAGGAGGAGGAGAAAATGTGTTTTATGAACATGTATTGGGACACACTTCATTTCCATTTTACAGCTCATTTTCATCTACTCTTTGTAGCTCATTAATCATAGCAATACACAGGAAATGTACCAGCATACTACTGGATACTTTTCTTACATGAAGTGTCCAAGGAGCTCTCTTGTTTATGCTTCATTGAGGTCATTGCCAGTGTTGTGTGTTCCATTTCACAGGAGGTAAATTTGACATGTGACTTGCATCACCACTTGTGTTGGAATGTGGCTCTCTCCATTGTCTTACTTAAACATACCATCAGCCATTTAAGTTATCATTATGGACTTGGCAAATACACATATGTTTCTAATACTCATTACAAATGTGATTTCTGGTATAGTTTAGTGCAAGTGTTCACAAATGTGATGTTGGCAGATGCATATTTGGCATACAAATTAGCATATAGCTCTGGCTACACTACTCTACATGTATCAGGAGATATTTGCAGAATGAAGATATCCCAAGATGAGGATGTTTGAAGCAGATTCAATGCAATGGGACAGAAAATACCACTTACAGACGTAAGAATTACAACTTAACCAGATTTAACCCAAGATGACATTCTGAAACTTTCATCTACCAAAGTATTCTGTCTAGTATGCTGATGTGTTCAGTTCCGCATTTCTTCAATGGGCAAATGTGCTATGAAAATATGTAGCAAATGAGTTCTTATGTGAAAATCCTGTTTTTCCAGACTCAAGTCCATTTGACATCCCTTCTTCTACATGAGAGGATAGTTTTCTGAAAGTTTGGCCATACCTTTTTGCTATGCTCTCTGCCTTTGTGTTTGCAGACAGTGGCCACATCTCCTCCATATCGATACTACTTGGATAGTCCATTTTGAAACTGCTGTAATCAAGTTAGCTGAGAATCTAACAACAGTAGTGCACAAATAAATACTGACTCAATTTTTAGCCGAAGCTAGTGTTCCTTGTTTCTAGTTGAGCATTGTACGTAGCCCATATTCATACTTCTCATCATTGTCTGTCTTTTGTCTGTGCCTGTAACGTGCGTATGAACGTTTTTGGTGTGACGTATGATTGACTCTTGAATTGTGCCCTTTAATACGATGCCATTTGTAATTTGCAGAGAACACAGTTATCTCTGTTAGATCATAATGAGGAACAATAATGGAAATTTGTGGATGGAACAATACGTAAATTAAGTGGAAGGCAGCCACTGACATACAGCAGACAGATGTGTGGCATGTACGCACATAACAGAACATAGCACTCACTAGCTCTTGAAGACATTAATGCACATACCACACAGACACCCAAGCACATACTACCCCAGTCGCAAAAATACTGTCACCAGAACTACCACGCCTGTTTGTTCAGGACACTACTGAAATTTGAAAGATAACATCAGTTTTAACTAGAAAGAAGAAAGCATCAAGGTAAACAGATCCTGGATTCCTGCTTACAGCAAACAATCATTGCAGGTAGCAAGGGGAGAACCTCAGTGATAATGACCAGGTGAAGGCCATCAGACATTGGCACGCAACAGGTACATATAATCTCCAGCAGTGGGCTCATGTCCACTCTGATACCAGCGATGGAGGATTAAGTCATGATGATGCCAGCCACTTGTGCTGGTGAAATGTCAGAAAAATCATTAAACAATTACTCTGTAATGGGTTACTGCTTATTCTGTGTTAGAAAGTGCACCATGCTGAGGGGTATATAGTTCAAATGGATTTCCATGTCACTATGTGTTATCACATGTGAGTAATATTAATCTTCTGTCATACTGTGATGATGATATTTTACCAAAACCGGTTGTGATAATAAAGAAAAATTAATATAGCTTTGTGTCATGCATTTTCTCAAATTTTAAAGAAATGTCAGCCGGAGATAATGAGACAGAACCCATCGGAGAATACATCAACAAGTGATCACAAGAGCCTTGACAACTTTTGTTCAAGATCTCTCTCTCTCTCTCTCTCTCTCTCTCTCTGTGTGTGTGTGTGTGTGTGTGGGGGGGGGGGGGAGTTCTTTCCCTACAAGTTAAAACTGTTAGTCAAACTGAGACATGATTCCAGAGTCATCCATGCCTTTTGCAGGCAACACTCTTACCTACTGAGTTACATGGGCACGAGTAATGGGCCACCCCATACTCTCAATCTGCCAGTGCCCCTATACTAATGACTGACTTTTTGTTAACATCCCTGGGGTAACTTGACAGATTAACTTTCATGGAAGAAATGCCTTAGTTACAACTTAGGTTTTGTTTCCACTGCACACTAATCATCAGATTAATTGTGGATTTCTTCCTTTTGTGTATGTGAGTTAAAACAAACAGTGGGCTGCTGTATTTGTTGTTCATTGTAGGGGAATCAGTATTGTGGATTGTGTGAAATACAAAATTGCAAACTGCTCTCTGCATAAAGCATCCATCTCCACCTTTAGTGTCATGTCATAGCACACATACCAGTGGTGCCTCCTCCACTCCCCCCCCCCCCCCCCCCCACACACACACACACATAAACACACAATGTGTCATGATATCAGGAGTTTTTGCCTTTTTATTCTATTTCATTTTTACTCTGGTGTTTATCAGATAGCTAAGTGTTGTCACTTCTTCTGGTCTTTTTAGATTACTTCCTACAGTGTTTTCCATTTCTGCCATTCCACAGGAGCGCCCACTGTCAAAAGTTCTACAGAGAGGTGAAGATGCACAGTTTGATCAACTTTTAACTGCTTTTGGATCTGTTGCTGAGCATTGCTTACCATCTATTTTGAGAGCACTTTTTGCTTGGTATGAAAGACAGGTTATCGATGCCGGAGGAACAGAACAGAGGAAGACAGATTTAAAAGGAAAAAGGTAAATTCTCCAAATGTAGCTCATATTGCCCTTTTTCGCCGTGGGAACAATATTGATGCCTGACTCAATATTGTACTGGATAAAATAAATTATGTGTGACAATTGTGACTACATCAACAAAAATCTTATTTCCTTCTCCCAGTAAGAGCTATTTTTTTGAAAACAAAACTAAATTCACAGTGTCTAACATATTGATCTACCAAGTACTACTTCAGTTTGCGATTAGTTGGTTTGTTAGATGTAGGGCAACCAAGATTGAGTTAATTAGTACTCATTGGTGATCAATATGTGGTAGCACAACATCACACCTGATGCATGTTTCTACTTCTCTAGAATCAATTAAAAATAATATGTAAATGTTTATATCTGGTAAGAAATTTACTGGCTACAGATGTATCTTACAATCATTGCTTTAAGTGGAATCTATTTATGTTTTCCTACTTGCAACATACATGTAGAAAATATGTGGTGGCACACTGATTTCTGTTTCTGAACAATTATATGAGGCAAGACAACAATGGGCAGTAGTTAGGCCGGTATGCAAGCTGTTAAAAACTACAACACAGCTTTCAAACTCTGTCTGGTTAGTAAGTTATAAATATTTCCTGTACATTATGCAATACTAAGCACTTTTGTATCTGTATTATTTTTCAATGTACTCAGGCAGAAAAAGAGGCAATTTTTTAAATTAGTTTCCAAGTTATTTATACATATTCAATTAGAATGCATGTGCATTCTGCGGCTTGGGAAAAGATTTAAATATCCTTTAGTGCTTTGCAGAAGTTTCATGGTATTTGTATTTCTGAGTAGTAAATTCTTAAATTTTTGTATTTGACCTCTACTGTTCTCCCTCAAATACCCTGTGGAATTGAGGCCAGGTTGTTGTTATTTTTTCTAAGCTTTCAGTGTACATTTGAATTAACAAAGTCTGGTATGGAATTACTGTGGTACGACATGCAGTAACTTGAGACACTTCTTGAAATATATGTTACAGCATGAAAAACTGTCCTTCACATTAGCAGTCCTGGAGTCTCAATTATGGTATTAGGACTTGCAATTTACAACATATTTGAGAGTACTAGAAATTTGATAATGAGCACTAGTTACATAAGAATTTAGGCTACTTGATCAGATTAATATGTGAGATCTATCACTTGCTCTGTCCATGTACTAACTAATCAGAATACTCCATAACAATTGAAGAAATGTAACACAGCCTTACTTTTTCAGTTCATGGAGAATGAGAGAATTTTTTTGTGGTATCAATGTTGGCTTTGTATTACAGTTAATTTTTGTCATCACTTTCTGAAGAGAGACAATAATTAGTTTCAGTGTCTATGCACATACATGAGCATGGAGAGGAAATCTGGCTCAAGTTTAAAAGAACACTTGACAACACGCTGGATAGATATGTACGCAGTAGAATAGCTAATAATGGGAGGAACCCTCTATTGTAAAAAAACTTCTAGAGAAACAGATTACTGCGAATAGGTGTAAAACAAAGTGTAGGGTTATAGATAGAGAGATGCTGAGTGAAATGCATTTCACTGTCAAGAGAGCAATGCATGACGCCTTCCGTGACTACCACAGCAGAATACTGTTAAATGACATTTCACAAAATCCAGAGAAATTTTGGTCATATGTAAAGGCTGTTAGTGGCACCAAAGTTAGTGTCCAGTCCCTAACGAATGAGACAGGAACTGAAAATGAGGGTAGCAAAGCAAAATGCTTAATTCCATTTTCAAATGTTCCTTTGCAAAGGAAAACCCAGGAGAACTGTTCCAATTTAATCTTCATACCACTGAAAAGATGGTTGAAATAAAAATTAGTGTCAGTGGTGTTGGGAAACAGCTGAAATCATTAAAACTGAACCGAGCTCCAGGCCCCGATGGAATCCCTGTCAGATTCTGTACTGAATTTGTGGCTGAGTTAGCCCCTTTAAATAAGTACTCGATGAATATACTACAACCCCCTATGTAACACTCACATAGGGATCATGAGGATAAAATTAGAGTAACTTCTGTGCGCACTGAGGCATTCAGTCAGTAATTCTTCACACACTCCTTATGTGAATGGAACAGGAAGAAACCATAATAACAGGTACAATGGAACGTACTCCCTACCGTGCACCTCACGGTGGTTTGCAGAGTGTAGATGTAGATGGCCAGTTTTATCTGTTCATCAAGTGCACTTTCATTTCTCAAGAAAACATATTTATTTTTCCTCAAAAAATAATGGATTCATCATAATTTTTAAATTTATGTGAAAAACATTGAATGACTAGATTTCAATTTGCAGCACTGAAACTACAGAACGAAGTGAAGCTGACATACTACAGGAGCGTCGAGATTTGGCAGTGGAGTTCATATTCTGTTTGGTGTTGATAGAAGTATTGAAACAGTTGCCATTTCATCCAGGTCAAGATGATCTTGTGGGTTATATTGAAAATCTTGCTTTCAAACACTTCAAGTACAGAGAAGGGTAAGTAAATTCACTAAAGTTTAATTTTATAGCAATAATAGAAATGCCTTTATCTCCAGCCCCCCCCCCCCCTGCCCCAATATCTCTTATAAGCTCAACCCCATTCCCCTCTTGCCTTCTTTTGTATTTTTTGTAGCTGCTGAGACATCTGTCTTTCCCACTCCTACCTTGCAGTACCACACTATCCCTTCCTTGTCTGGTGCATCCTACCCTACCCCCTCCCCACATCCATCAGCCTAGGTGACTGATCTCTAATAATCAATGTCACAACAGCTACAGTGTGTGTGTGTGTGTGTGTGTGTGTGTGTGTGTGTGTGTGTGTGTGTACTTTCTGTAAAAAAGAGAGATAAGGCTCAAAAACTAATTAATCCTTAACTACACTCTGTATTTAGACTGGTGTTATTAACTTTGTGAGATAGATTTCAACCCCAAAACAAAAATTGTCTTGAACTTATTTACTTCCATGCTTCTATAATTTGTTGTTAAAGAATCAGTGAAAGAAAGACTACCATGTGTCATAAATCAATCTATTAAAAAACGAAACATGATCTTACCAATAATTAAGGCTCTCCCATTAACATTAGCCTCGTAAACAGAGTTAAAGAACAAAGAAAATCTACTTCAACAACATTCAGAAACATGTTTTGAGATCAGATAAAGATCAGTTAAGTAAACTATAAAGAAAAAAACAATGACTTTCAATTAAAAAAGTGACTGTGGGTACATGAATGAATTGTCTAAGCATCTGTATTTGTTCATCACGGTCAAGATATACCTTTTCGTCAGTGGAATGCATTTTGCACATATATTTTTGACAATTAGAACTTTTGTGGTGTTTGTGTCTATTATGTTTGGACATACATGGCATCATGACATCTTCGTCTGTTTTGACTGACTTGGGCCTGCTTGCGACTTGTGCACCAGATTTGTTGACCCTGCTATCATTTTGAAAGTTTGTGCAATGAACTTTGTTCATAGCAGTCTGCAAGTCTCTAAAAAATTTTCCAGAATTCAATTTTTTCTCTTTGATGTGTGCTTTGGTCAATACCATATTAAGTTGTTTTATAGACTATCAATGCACCATCTTCCTATCCTTATTTACAGTTTTTTCCATAAAAAGTAGCCAGATTGTCTTGCTATTTCTTGGTTTCCTTGTGAACATTCTGTTCTTCTACATCTTCATCATCCTCTGTTCCACTGTCAGTTTCATGATCAGATATTTCTGTTTCACAGTCACTAAACTCAGCTGCATCTTAAAAAGAATCTGGTGTAGCCAATGAGTGAGCAGTCTTCACTAACAAACAATAACTCCAAATTTTGATCATCATTTAATGTTGCCCCGTCCTGTCTAAAGCAATTAAAAAAATTTCTGAAGACAAATAAGGAAAGTAATGTTTATAGTTTTGTGGAGCAGATGTTGACCCCAACTGGTACAAACTTACGGAATTAACGGCTGCACAGTGGAAAAGAATCTGGTACTACGATTACACAGAAGCCAAGTGGCAATGCTGCATTAGGAATGCAACTGTAAACAAAAGAGTGACATGTGATGTAGTAAATTACCACACAAGTGTTGTTAAGGTTTAATACTGTGTTCTGCTACGTGTGTGTGCGTGCCACACATCAGTCTGCTAAAGCTGAGTGGTAACTTTAAATTTTGAGCCAGGAAATGTTTGTACACATATATAACAAATATTGTTCATGCAGAACATAGATAATTATAGAATATTTGCAGTTTTTTCACATTTTAGTATATTATGTTATTCTGCACTTAGAATTAAAATACTGAGCTTTACTTGTTACTAACTATAAGGAAAAAATGTGTTAGAAATTATCATGGTAACTATTCATTGATGCCAGGCAGACACTAAAATATTTAGAAATATATCAATGTATCTCCCCAATGAAAACAATCAATTATTAATGGAATTATTTAATTGGATAGATAAAAAAAATCTACCCACCAAGAGGTGGCATAAAAGACTTGTGATTGGCAAGCTTTTGGAGCCAGTGGCTCCTTCTTCAGGCAGAAGGGTCGAGGGGAAAGGAAGAAGGGTGCAGGAAAAGAACTGGAGGGGTCTAGGAAAAGGGATATATTTTGGAAAAGTCACCCAGAACCACGGGTCAGGGGAGACTTACTGTACGGGATGAGAAGGAAAGACTGATTGTTGGGGACTGCATTGGACTAGATTTGAAAATGTGAGAGCTTAAAGGTGGAAGACAGGGTAATATGCAAGACGGAGATTACTACTAAAACATTGTGCACGAGTTAACAAGAGTGAGTAAGCTAAGTGCACTGTATGAAACGGAAGTGAGAGGAGGTGGTGAAAAATAGATGGGAAAGACAATGAAAGATGTTGAAAACTAAAATGGAGTGAAGCAAAGGGAGTTACAGTGAAGGTAAGCTGAGACGGAATAAAGTAACGTAAATTTAAGGACAGGTGGTTGGCAAGAACAGAGGACATGTTGTAATGGTAGTTACCACTTGCGGAGTTCTGAGAAACTGGTGTCTGGCGGAAGAATCCAGATGGTGCATATGGGGGACAGGCACCAAGGTCACAAATGTCATGTTGTAGAGCATGTTGTTGTCTGTCTTGTTCAAACTGTTGTCTGTTTTTTATCGTAAGTGCTAATCCATTCGTATATTTATCTGTGTTACCAAGATTAACCAGCACTTTGCCCCTACATCTTTTCTAATTCTGATTTCCGTGCTCATAGATGGGTCCATTTTCATTTTTATTTTTATATAACAATTTCATTGTTATTTAAAATTTGCTCACAACAATTTGTGGTTTATTGCATTGTATGGCCTTCTCCTGATTGTCTTTCACTGATTTATTCACAAATTTTGCAGCTATGTTTTTTTCAACTGTCCAGTTATCTTGTTTATATGTATTTCTTTCTCATTTTTGTGTGTTTGTTTTTCGGCAAATCGCTCTGATCAACTTTTAATGCCATCTCTTACATCACTTTGATTGCCAAACTAAGTAGTTTACATTTTCTCCTGTGACTTTCGCTTTCTGTTTACCCAGTTAAAATTTCGTCTGTTTCCATGACTTTCCCAATCAATGTTTCCTTTTTTGCCATTTATCATTTTTCGTATCAATATAGATCGCCCACTCATTATCTCTTATTAATGATTTCTGTATGAATATTTCTAATTTTTTCAACTTTTTTCATTGCTTTTCTTCCATTTTTCTGTCTTTTCCTTCCTCTGCTTCTTTTTTTTGTGCCACTCACAATTTTTAACTCTCCAAACTGTCCTCTCTTGCCACGATGAATCCCATCTCATATTACATCCTTTCCTTTTGAAAACATGCCTATGCACTATCAAAACTAAGGTTCCACATTCTGTTTCTTGAAACCTGCTTGTCCTTTGAAGTTACTCCAAAAAGCCTAACATTGAAAGGCTCTTCAACAATTTCAAATACAGCAATATCTTGCTCTTACCTGGTTAATCTACCTGAACACTGGTATTTCCCTTTGTGTCCCTCTGCTGCTCCCTAAACAGCTACACCATCAATCGCCACTCCTCTCCTACAAACTGAACTTGGCCAACCTCCTTAACATCCCGCAACATTCACCACTATGTCCCAGACCAAGTATGACCCATAATCCCAAGAACCAGTCACAGCAGTAGTGTCCTTAACTTCTCATCTAAAGCACTCTCCCCTCCTGAAATATTTGTATTATCTAAGGGTCTCACTTTCAGCCCTAAACCTGCATTTAATCATGCTGCTTTGGTGAAGGACCTCCTTTCCTTCACACATAATATCCATTGGAAATATCACTTTCCAACAGCAAACCTGACATTGAACCCTGCCTTGAACAGTTCAGACCACGATCCTAACTTGATCCACCACCACTACCTCAAAATCATTCCTTATGAGCCTTCCAAGAATTCCTCACATCCAGCATTGCCTCGCAACCCTCCCTCAGGTCCCTACAACGTGACCTAACCAGTCCGCTGCAGAACTCTAGGCTGTATGTTCCCTAAAAGCTGATGACTCCATCATTATTCTCCCAGCAGACAAAAGATCGACCACTGTAGTACTTGACCGAAAGGAGTATGTTAGTGAAGGTCTACGCCAGCTGTCTAACAACTCTACATATGGCTTCTGCCATCAATCCCTGTGATTCAGACTGACCTGAAGTCCCTCTTAACCTCGGCCCCTCACAAGGACTAACACCTCAGTCTGTAGAACTTCTCATCCCACCCGAACCATGCACTCCCCCCCACCCCACCCCACCTTTTACCTTCTTCTTAGATCCAAAAATCCAATCCTCCTGGCTGTCCTATAGTTGCTGGCTTCAAAGCACCCACCGGACGTATATCTGCCTTAGTTGATCATTGCCTGCAACCCATAGTACAAAAACTCCCCTCCTACATCAAAGATACCAACCGTTTTCTAGATCATCTATAATTCATGGTCGTCCCACTCTCACTACACACCTTGCCTGTCACCATTGATACCAGCTCCCTCTATACCAACATCCCCCATTACATGGTCTGTCTGCTGCTGAACATTTCCTCAGTCAGTGCCCACCTGATTCCAAACCTATGACATCCTTCCTACTCACCATAATTAACTTTATACTTAATCGAAATATCCACGGGTGTACTGCCGGTCTACAGTGTCCAACAGGCACATCACAACTTTATACTTGCCAACAACTACTTCACCTTTGAGGAGCAGACATACAAACAGATCAGGGGTATGGCCATGGGAACCAGAATGGCTCCTTCCTATGCCAACCTTTGCATGGGTCACTTGGAAGGGGCTTCCTTGGGCTGCATAAGTCTTCAGCTCCTGGTTTGGTTTAGATATATTGATAACAGCTTTACCATATGGACTCATGGTGAGGCTGACCTGCTAAAATTCCTGGAATCTGAATACCTTCTCCCAATTAAATTTCACATGGTCCTATTCTGAATCCCATGCCACTTTCCTTGATGTTGATCTCATCCTCACCGAAAGCGAGCTGCACATTCGCATCCACATTAAGCCTACCAGCAAACAACAGTAGTTACATTTTTGACAATTGGCATCCTTTCCATGTCAAACGTTCCCTCCCATACAGCCTTGTCTTCTGAGGCTAATGTATTTGTTTGGATGCAGACTCTTTACAGCAGTATACCACCGTTCTCACCTCATCCTTCACTGCACGTAATTACTCCACCAGCCTAGTTAAAAAGCAGATTTCCTGGGCCATCACATCCAATTCTGGTACTGCTGATCCTTCCACAAAACAGCTTCGGAGCACACCATTGATGACTCATTATTATCCCAGTCTGGAATGTGTTAATCAGCTTATTTGACAGGGCCATGACTTCCTAAAATCATGCCCTGAAACGAGATCCGTTCTGTCTGAAATTTTGCCCCCCACATGTAGTATAGCTTTCCATCACCCTCCCAATCTTCGCAGTACTCTTGTCAGACCATATTTTCCTTCTGCACTCATCTCCCTACCCTATAGCTCCTACCACTGTGCCTGTCCCCGCTGCAAGACTTGCCCTTTGCACCCTTCTATCACCACCTATAATAGCCCTGTAACTGGCAAAACATATACTATCAAAGGGAGAGCCACCTACTAACCGACACGTCATGTACCAGCTATTATGTAAACACTGTCAGCCTTCTACATTGGCATGACTACCACCAAATTATCAATTAGGATGAATGGGCATAGGAGAGGGTATATACTGGCAACTTGCAATATCTTGTTGCAGAGCATGCTCTAAAACATGACATTCGTGACCTTGGCACCTGTTTCACCACATGCACCATCTGGATTCTTCCCCTAGACACCAGTTTCTCAGAACGCTGCAAGTGGGAACTACCACTACAACATATCCTTAGTTATTGACAACCACCTGTCCTTAATTTACATTACTTTCTTGCATCTCAGCTTTCCTTCACTGTAACTACCCTTTGCTTCACTCCATTTTAGTTTTCCACATCTTTCATTGTCTTTCCCATCTATTTTTCACCGCCTCCTCTCACATCCGTTATGTACAGTGCACTTAGTTCACTCACTCTTATTAACTCGTGCACAAAGTTTTAGTAGTAATCTCTGTCTTGCATATTACCCTGTCTTCCACCTTTAACCTCTCACGTTTTCAAATGTAGTCCAATGCAGTCCCCAACAATCAGTCTTTACTTCTCATTCCATACAGTGGTTCTGGGTGACTTTCCCAAAATATATCCCTTTTCCTAGATCTCTGCAGACCTTTTCCTTCACCCTTCTTCCTTCCCCTTCAACTCTTCTGCCTGAAGAAGGAGCCACTGACTCCAAAAGATTGCCAATCACAACAGTTTTTGATGTGTGTGTACTGCGACAGCTTGGTGAGTAGATTTTTTATCTATCCAATTAAATAATGTATCTTCCTTGTTGTTTTTCTTGTTGATTGTTAATAATATTGCTGGAAATGACCTTAACATCTATAGACTTCCCTTCAACACACAAAAATTTGTATCCCTACCTCTTAAATGCTATGAAAATTTGTGCTTATTCCTTTGTGGCTGCATTTTGATACTTGCAAACTCACAGATTAAAACCTATGGCGTACTTCCTGTTGACCTAGAATCATTAAATTTGGCAAGCATTAACAAAAGTTATTCCAAATCTGTTTTGTAGCAGGTTAGCTCCTGTGCATGTGACCAGCTGTTCACTGTGATATAACTTCTTGATCGATGTTGAAGTGCTTACCTCCAAGGTGATCTTTGAGTTGGGGGAACATGTGAAAATCAGTTAGGGTAAGACCTGGTGAATATGGAGGATGAGGGACCACTTCCCATATAAACCTTCCAAGCTCTACCTTGGTCATTCAAGCTGTATGAGGTAGATCGTTGTCATGAAGGAAGAGAACTTTGTGAGACAAAAGTTCAGAACATTTTCTTTTGATGACAGCTCACAGATCCCTAAAGACATTAGAGTACCTCTCTGCATTCATTGTGGTGTTGCGAGGCAGATAGTGAATGGACAAAAACCCCCGACTGTCTCAATATGATTGACATACCTTTCCTTGCCAAATGTGTGACCTTAGCTTTTTTTGGGGCACATTCACCATGTTTCTTCCGCACCATGCCCTGACATTTTGCTGAGGAGTGAAGTGATGAACACGGGTCTCATGCCCAGTGACAAGCCATTTCAAGAATAGATCTCCATCTCGCTGATGTATTTCTAGAAACATTCTGGCCAAGTCCATCTATTGCTGCTTGTGGATGTCACTCAGCAAATGTGTCACCCATCTTCCACAAACTTTGCAGTAATTAAGATGGTCTGTGAGAATCTTTGCAATGTCCGAGCATCCAATTGCAGCCCCAGGAGGTATCCAAATTAGGATGTTGTCAATGCTAACATTACGATCTTCCTCCAAAATACTGCAAGTTGCAATAATGGATCATCATATGTTTCTGTAGTAGGCATTCCTGTGTGCTGGCCATCATTTACATCATCATGCCCTTCCACAAATTGTACACATTGGATAGAGGTTAACTCTCAATGGATACCAACAGTGGGTACTCATTTTGCTGCAAAAAATTGAATGACGGAGTTCTGCTCACAAGCACACACATTTTGTAGTGGTAACTCCATGCTAATTAGCAGCATACCAGTAAGATACTGCAGTATGCATGGTAAGTTGGTGTGAGCATTGTCAGCACATACTAATCAGTCTTGCCGGTACTCAAACATCAAGGGCAAAGTTCCTTTTGCAAAGAAATTAAGCTGGGGAATTTACTTACTGGACGAACCTCCTAGAAAATCTTACTGGACGAACCTCCTAGAAAATTGCCCCTTCCCATTTTTTCACATGTTTTCCCCACTAGTGTCTTGACCTACATCTCAGTTGGAAGCCTTTGGACTGCATGTATTCAGCTCAACCAGACAAACTATTGTGATAGCATGCTGATAGTATCAAGAATTAAGTTCAATGTTGCCATATAAACATTGTTGATGACAGGTATTTGGTAATCATTGCTTCTTACAATGCTGTGTGGACAGCATCTATGGCAGCAATGATATTGTGGGAACAGTGTAGACTTCCTCACTGACGAAGCTGGACTACGCCAAAGGCTTCTCATTGACCCTTAGAAACAAAGGGAAGATGAGGGATGAGAGAACTGACCTACCCGTCTGTCACCACTTTCATTGCTCCCTAGTGTATGTAATCTGCTTGTCCACTAGCAATGAGTTGATTGATTTTAATGAAACTTACCAAAATATTAGATGCAGTCCGAAGTGGAAAAGCAGATACTTACTAATATGCCTCAACACGCAGTTCTTTAGTAATGTTAACAGTCTCATTTCTTTTACATTGAGATTGTACTGTTTTGCTGCAACACTCATTCTCTGTTTCAGTTGCATTAATAATAGAAAAATCTGGGGAAAAAAATCATTTTTATGGAAAAGATGATGAAGTTAAAACTTAACAAAGTTCACTTCCTGAAATGAAAACATGTTGCAGCTTTTATTTTGAAACACAGACACAAGAGAATGGATACCTAGCATATACACTTTGACATTTGTCAGTTAAAGTAAGGAAGCTCTTTTATACAGCACTATTAAATTACCAACAATGCCAAACCATATCACCACATCTCTGACACCCAATCCACTCTTACAAAGAAACATTGTTGCAACCTACATAGATGACCACAAGCAATTTTCACACTAATGTATATTTAATCTCTGAGATGTACACGATATAGCAACAGCTAGGATGGTTTGCGATGGATTGCTACCTGCAAACCAAGTTTAGTAATGTTTTTTTTCCCTTCTTTCTCTCATTTGACACTTTTATATGCAGTTAAATCACTAACAATGGCCAGAATTCATGTAAGTCTGTAGAATTTCATGACCATTGTCATTGAAAGTAAAATCATACAGTACATTAGGCCACATAATATTCCTTTTCAATTTCTTCTACAAAATCAACTTTTTGACCCCCACCTGCCCTCCCACCCCTGCTAGTATCTTCTGGTGTTCACGTTTAGCTGTACACTGTCAAAAATCAATGTCTTGTTAATTTATAAAAGGAAATTTTCCTGCACTTATTCTGCAGAAGTGGGATTATTGGATAAAATTCTTTTAGCTACAATTTGTGGGCCATCATCATTGGATAGAAAGTGAAACAAGCAGAGCAAGATAGGAGGAATGTTTATCAAAATATTATCATCCTGCCATAGAGGTGGCTTATTGGTTGTTATTTGTATTCCTCACGAAATGTGCCTGTGTATTTATTTCATTGATGGGGGAAAGCCACGAAGGTGGAAGCATATAGCCATCTTCTCTAATGATGTTACATTCATTCTTGGAAATCTCAAAGCAGACTTTCCTTCTATAAATTTTGGTGTCCTTACCAGCATACAAACATTGTTGAAATCAGTGTTTTGGTCGCAGTTCTCCTGATGTTCTGCTACTGCAGGTTTCACACGATTTTTAAACCACATGTTGTATGAAATGCAATGTCGATGGTTTTTCATTATGCTTTCACTGTATGTGATCTGTAAATCTTTGATGTTCAGTGTTAGTAGATTTATTTAGTAAATTTCTGTTGGTCATCTTTCTTTATGTTAGCTGAGGTAGCACTGCTAGGCAGTTCCCTCTATGTTACAGCAGTCTTCACTGGATCTCATCTCTTTGTGCATGGATGGGTGCCGAAGGAGAGTGTTAACTGTCTTTCAAGGTACTTGAATGTCGTAAATGACTAACCTTTAAACCCTCCGTATTCACACTTTCTCTTACAAAATAATCTTTTATACAAAGCAAGTTGACAGATCATTTTAAACTGATGTTGTTAGGGCAAGATCAAGCCAATAAATTTTCTCTACATAAACCAGTTCAACAGTCATTCATCATGGCATCCATTGTAGCCATGACCTTTCTTTCTTTTTGTCCTTGTTCTAAATGCCTTCAAAGCATGACACCAAGGAACAAGCATCTCCACTCAGCAGGTGGTGACACCGTCTAGATGTGGGTTCAAGACTTACTTTGATCTGCACATATCATAATAATATCACCCACAGTCATATGTCATGACACCTACATAGTACTGAATGTCACAAATATCTTTTGTCTTCATGGAAGCCTGGAGGTTGGACATGTCATTTCACAAAAAATATCATGTTACTCAAGGATGTAGTGCAAGAGGGGGTACAGGGCGTCCGGACTTCCCCCACCCTCTACCTGAATGAAATTACACTCAACCTAGTTGGTGTGTATTAAAATTCAACGATTTTTTGATTTTCAGTCATACAACAAAAAAGGGATATGCACTATCAATACTCAGCAAGGCCAATAATACATTAAAACTCCCTACACATCCATTTCACTGTACGCTATCGTCCATACCTATTTTAGGCAAGAGCAGTTGTTGGCCGTGTTTGAGCTCGGTTGTTGCTTTGTTAATCAGTTGAATTCTGTCTTGTGATTGCTATTGTTTTGCTGTTTTTGTTTTGCATGCTGTTGTGATAGTTTCTAATAATGGATAAGTTCGTGGAGGAAAACTGATTATGATTTATTTGCTAACATTATGGTAAGTTAAAAATATGTATACACTAGTATAATAGCCTAATTATCTATCTACACTGAGGTGACAAACTTGTGGTATACCTCCTAATATCCTATTGGACCACCTATTACCCAGCGTAGTGCAGAAACTCGACTTGGCATGAAGTCACCAAGTCATTGGAAGTTCCATGCAGGAATATTGAGTCTTGCTTCCCCTGCAGCTGTCCATAATTGCAGAAGTATTGCCAGTGCAGGATTTTATGCATGGACTGACCTCTTGATTAAGTCCCATAAATGTCTGATTGGTGGCCAAACTATTCTCTCGAATTGTCCAGAATGTTCTTCGGACCAATTGCAAACAATTGAGGCCCAGTGACATGGTGCATTGTCATCCATGAAAATTCCATTATTGTTTGGGAACTTGAAGTCCATGATTGGCTGCAGTGGGTCTCAAAGCAGCTGAATATAACCATTTACAGTCAATGATGGGTTCAGTTGGAGCAAAGGTCCCAGTCTATTCCATGTAAACACAGCTCACACCATTATGGAGCCAACACCAGCTTGCACAGTGCCTTATTGCCAACTTGGGGCCGTGACTTCATGGGGTCTGCACCACACTCAAACCCTACCATCAGCTCTTACTAACAGAAATTGGAACTCTTTTCACTGGATCACGGTTTTCCAGTCACCGAGTGTTCAACTGATGTAGTCGCAAGTCCAGGATAGGAGCAGCAGGCAATATTGTGCTGTTAGCAAAGGCACTCGCCTAGGTTGTCTGCTGCCATAGTCGGTTAAAGCTAGATTTTGCCACACTATCCTAACGGTTACATTTATCAAACATCCCACATTGATTTCTGTGGTTATTTCACACAGTGTCACTTGTCTGTTAGCATGGAAAATCTTTGCAAATGCCACTGCTCTCGGTCGTGAAGTGAAAGCCGTTGGCCACTGCTTTGTCTGTAGTGAGAGATAATGTCTGAAATTTGGTATTCCTAGCACACTCTTGATACAGTGGATCTCAGAATACTGAATTTCCTAACAATTTCTGAAATGAAATGTCCCATATGTCTAGATCCAACTACCATTCCACATTTAAAGTCTGTTAATTTCCATCATGCAGCCATAATTATGAATCACTTGATAACAAATGATTGCTCTGCCAATGCGCTGCCATTTTACACCTTGGGTATGCGATTCAACCATGGTCTGTTTATGTGCCTATCACTATCCCATTACTTCTGTCACCTCTGTGTATAGCAGTTCAATGTTAGCACTTGAGGCATTATTTGGAGTTTGGTACAACTTTGGGGTTGCAATATTTCAGTATTTCACAAGCCATTGGAGCAGTAAATACCATTACAAATAACATTAAATTAAAACTATTGCATAAAAATACACTATGATTTAATAAACATAGAATGCTCCATAGTAGGCTGTAATGCGACTTTTATTTAACCATGTGATTGGCTAATTTTTCTGTATCATCCAAAAATTGTGTTGCTCAACAAACATGTCCCCAAATGGCAATGGTTACATTTCTTTGAAAAAGTTGCTCAATGTTGCCCAAAAGACAAAATATCGCCCAATCTGGTCACCCAGGTGGTACTCAATTATAAAAAACCATTTCCGATGCAAAACGATGGGGAGTGGTGACTGGAGAGTGGAAGGGGTATGTGATGACAGTACATTCTATAATTCATTACTTTCTAAAAGATTTTTTTCAGCAGGCTGCTTGAAATTATCCCAGTTGACAGCATCCTGCATCCTTCCCTCTCCCTTCCGTCCAAAATCTATTTACACCCTTATAATACTGTAATGATTGAAGACAGCAAATCTATGCACAATTAAATCTAAAAATATGCATATGTTCATGCACTATCAAATGTGTAAACATGCACTGTCGAAGACATACACAGCAATTTCAGAATTTAGTCTGTTGCTATGATGTATTCCATTTTATTTTAAAACAAAACTTTTAACTACTAGTTTTTACAAATTCTCCAACAGCTGGGACAGGAATCCATCCACCGGCAACCATAAAAATGGTTTTCTGTGGTCGCCCATTTTCAATTTACGAAAATGTCAGGGTTGTTCTGCCACAGCCAACTCCTTTCCAATATCTTTCTTTCCTGGCAGATTCCAATTCCCTTAAAGATTTAGCCCTTCTACCTAAATGAAAAGAGCTGCATCGAAGGCAAGCCAAGTATCTTTTCAGAGACTCCTGACACTAAAAGCCCTATGATAATAAATAATAATCCAAATTCTCCTTTAGGCTCATAGATTTGTCTGCTGGGACATTCTTTAATGCAAAAATTGAACTTTCTTAGACTGCAGGAAGTGGCAGATGCATACTTGAATGAGGTAATTCGGGAAAAATGTAAGGCTGAATAATTCCAGATCTTTTGCATTTTTGCCACCAAAAATTGTGATAGCCTCTCTTTTGAACACAGATCTCTTTAGTCCAAAAGTCCTGTCAATAATAATCACGGCGTCACAAAAAATTAGCACTCATCCATTCCTAATCACTTCCTCAGTGAAAGATGAAGAGTATAAAATTATCTCAGAGGGTAAAGAGAGATTGGAGCATGACTGCTTCTTAGTGGTTTTCCAAAATATGGCACTCCTAAGTAACGAGATTATACCTCCACTTGGTGTAAACTCTGAGATCATTGTCGAATAAAATGGTTTATCATTCTTAATAGAAATTTTCAAAATAAATGGAAAACATGCGTCTTTTTAATGTTCTCTGTAACTAACACCTGTACGGCTTGCGGCTCATTGCTGTGCGGCTGTAACTTTTCCCACATGGAAGTAGAAGTGCCCAGTGTGAACGCTGGAGGTGTAAATGGAATCACTCATACGCACATGTTAATGAAGAAGCAAATACCTACACATCTGCCCCTAATTCTGTGTGGGTCAAGCTACAGCTGCAAGGAGACTAGCCGCAAGGCGAACAAGTGTAAATGCACCTTTACACTGTTCTTCCCATTTCAGCTGTATAGAAACTCTGCAAAGCCACATGTCATTTCATGGAATCCTCCATTGTGGAGGTAATCAGTTGCATAGGTATTTTATCAAAAAACATCTTTTATTTTAATCATAACATGTAAGCTTTCACGGCCGGCGTCTTCATTAATTAAAATTTCCGGGCTGAATTGCCGTGGTCCATATATAAAACCGCTTCTTCTTCCTGACGTTTTGTTGCCTACTGCGGGCAACATCTTCTGAGGTGAGTCGGCGACTGGCTGCTAGGTGCTGGAGGTCCCGCTTATATAGAGCGCATAGATGGCGCCAAAACTCATCATGTGCTTTCGACTTTAAAACTATCTCTGGCTAGTGCCATCTCTCTCGATTATAGGTAATCGATAGTCACTTCGTTGGTACAGAGTCGACAGCCATATCTTGTCTAGTTTTAACCCTTCTTCTTTTTTATTAAAATTATTTTCGTGCTTGTAGATCTCTATAGCTTCTCTATACATGCGGGTATATATTGTGAGGTCCTAGCTATCATGTTTGTCTCACTAAATTTTATTTCGTGATCACCGTCTTTGAAAACGTGTTCCGCTTCAGCTGATTTGTCCATTTGTCCCAATTTACAGTTCCTTTTGTGTTCCGTTAGGCTGGTATTAACACTCCTTTTAGTTGTTCCAATGTAAACCATGCCACAGCTACATGGAATTTTATACACACCTGGGGTAGCTAAGGGGTGTCGTACATCTTTCACCGATCTTAAACTTTCACTAATTTTCTTGGTAGGTCGAAAGATTGTCTCCACTTGAAACTTGGCCAAGTTTTTTAATGTGTTATGTGGGTGGCTGGGTCATACATATTTTTTGTAAATAATCAGCCAGTCACATTGCACTGTGTAGTTCTTTTAGCTTCAAATATCAGTGTTAGAACATTTTTTTAGCGTTATATTCAGGGATGCGAGGTAGTGTGATTGTGTAGTTGGCCATGAGTGAGGTTGGGAGAGAATGAGTATAATTTAATTTTGGTTAGAGCACTGCTAACCTCATCATTGAGCGCACGCACACACACACATTCTTTCTCTCTCTCTCTCTCTCTCTCTCTCTCTCTCTCTCTCTCTCTCTTTGCTAACTTGCACACCTGCTACCTTCCTCTGAATCACTAACAACCTCTCCCCAACTCCTCCCACATCCCACTTCATTCCCACACTACCTGAGACAACTTGTCATACTATAGTCTATCTGTCAGTGCCTGCACAGCCAGCACAGTGTAGCTCTGTGTGTGTGTGTGTGTGTGTGTGTGTGTGTGTGTGTGTGTGTGTGTGTGTGCGCGCGCGCGCAACTCCTCCCACATCCCACTTCATTCCCCCACTACCCACACTACCTGAGATAACTTGTCATCCTATAATCTGTCAGTCCCTGCACAGCCAGCACAGTGTAGCTCTGTGTGTGTGTGTGTGTGTGTGTGTGTGAGAGAGAGAGAGAGAGAGAGAGAGAGAGAGAGAGAGGGGGGGGGGAGAGAGAGAGAGAGAGAGAGAGAGAGAGAGAGAGTTCGGGTGGGAGGGAGGCTGGCTGGCTTGCTTGCTTGCTTTCTTTCGGGTCCTAAATTATGCACATTCTACCAGAACTTTCCTTACCATATCTGTTGGTCTGTACAAGCTCACAAAAGCACTCTAGGGCACAGAATGTATAGAAAGCCTGTTAACACACAGGTTTTTATATGCCTCTTTGCATTGCCACCTAGCCCTAAAAGCAAGCAGTGCTCACCACTCTGTCTCTGTGTGCCTTCTGTATCAGTAATGAAAACAGTTGGGAATCAGAGTTGGATTTCTTAAAGAAGACAATAAAGGCAACAGCTGTGATGATTTGTTCATAAGTAGGGTTTCTGAACAAAATGTTGTTAATTACCCTGATAAGGAGGATGAGGATCAGCTGTTCAATCATTTTTTCTAGAGTTACTGACTGCATCACTAGAATTCTATGTAAAAATGTTGTGCAGAACACATTCTTCAATCATAACAACAAAGAAAATTTTTTTCAGATGCAGGAAAGAAGCATCTTATTACCTTGCACACTGTGAGAGTCTATGAAGCGACATTTGGCTGTGGCAGATTCTATATAGGTGAACTGGAAGAACAATAGAAGAATGTGATTAAAGCAAAGTATGAAATCTGTGCTAGTTGAACATATGGAGAACTGTGGCCAAGACAATGATTTCAGCAACAAACATGTACTGGCCAAAGAAACCAACATTTGTAGAAGGAAAGTCGGAGGAGTGGTTGAGATTTCCAAGAATGAATGGGCTTCCAGCTCAGTGGCTTCATGCCATCAAGGAAATAAATACACTGCCACACACCATGAGGAATAAAGAAAACTACGAGAAGCCATCTCTACGGCACAACAATACAATAATCCCACTTCTTCAGAAAAAGTGTGAGAAAACTCCATATTATAAGTGAAAGCAACACTTGTTTTTGACAGTGTTCACCTAACTGTGAATAGCAGAAGGTCAGGAAGAAATACCACAGCAGAGGGGTCAAAACACTGATTGTGCAGATTTAACTTAAGAGGAACATGATGTGGCTTAACTCCCTCCAATATCAAATTTTGTTGCATCACTGTGATTTTCAAACCAAATAATGAAGTAATTATTAACATACAGTGGAAATGTATAGTGAGAACAAATACCACACGATTTGTTAATGCTAACGTCAACAGCTTCTCCTGAAAGCATCCACAAAGTTTCACTTAATGTGATAATTTTGTAGGTAATGAGGTTTCAGAGGTGGGTTCTTTCTGAGCACATTATAATATCTGGCAGAGCTGTGTTTCATCAAATTATAACTGTAATCATTTTTCCACCAATATGAGACTTTCAATAGCGAATTTGAACATTGTGCCACCAACAAGTGATGGGCCTTTGCCTATATTGTTTTACTGTGGTTGAGTGGTAGAAGCATTGTATGGAAAAATGTTTGATAGTGAGTTTTCATATACTGCTTTTGCCACATAAACAAAATTCGAGAATATGTTCAAACTTTTTAGTTGTGTGTAGGTCTAAGTTCAAATTTACTTTTAATAGTATGTTTCAGATGAACAATATTTAAACTTAAGGCAATGTCATCTTTAACTTCTTAAAAGTACTATTTGTAGAACCCAGTCTTATTGCTTATGTAGTGTCACCATGTCATATAATTTCTTGAGGAAATACATTACTTGCCAGAAACATATTCTTTTCTGAAGTTTCTTTTTGATTTTCTTAACCAGTCTTTCCCATTCACACTTGTGTATGTTGGGTGCTGTCTTTGTGTCCTATTGCTAATAATATTGTTCTATAACAGTGCAAAATAAAATGGATTTACATTACATTAATTTGTTGGAATAAAACATAATGATAGTATTACCAGTGTTGGTTTTTGTGTACCATGTGCATGAAAAACTAATGTTTGTAGCCTGACAATGGATTATCTGGGTTGGAATAGCTTATTGTATGTTGTTACGTTTGTAGTCTGTTACTAATGCACTGTATATTAATTTTCAGTATACAGACAGGTCCAAATGCTGCAAATATCCACATAATAGCAGATCTCTATGCTGAAGTAATAGGAGCCTTGGCACAGTCTAGGTTTATGTCAGTGAGGAAGAGATTCATGGCTGAATTGAAGGAATTGAAGAGCAAAGAACCAAACCCAAATACTGCTCAGAGCATTATCTCTCTTCTGATGGGCATGAAGTTCTTCAGAGTAAAGGTACCGCATTTTCTGCAGTCCTGTGAATAATATTCAACAGAAATTCACTGTAATTACAAAAACATGTTTCAAACATCATTTTATGAGTTACGAGGATTCATTTCTTATGGCTCTCTCTTTTTTAAAATTCTTTAGTTTTTTTTCATATGTGTAATGAATGTTAATAAATCAATTATATTTCTTTTAAAAATTAGATGGTACCAATAGAAGAATTTGAAGCTTCATTCCAGTTCATGCAGGAATGTGCTCAATATTTTCTGGAGGTCAAAGACAAGGATATAAAACATGCTCTGGCTGGTCTCTTTGTTGAAATTTTAGTTCCAGTAGCAGCAGTAAGTATTTGTGAATGTTGTTATTGTCTTTGCTTAAGATAATAAGATAATAAGATGATAACTTTTGGCCGCACAGGGTAGCCACGCGGTCTAAAGCACCTTGTCACGGTTCGTGTGGCTCCTCCCGTTGGAGGTTCGAGTCCTCCCTCGGGCATGAGTGTGTGTGTCATCCTTAGCGTAAGTTAGTTAAAGTTAGGTTAAATAGTGTGTAAGCTGTTGACCTCAGCAGTTTGGTCCCATAAGACCTTACCACAAATTTACAATTTAATAATTTTTGTTGTGTATTTATTTGTATTATTATAATATCAGAGAAGGAAATTCGCTACACACCATATAGCAGAGATGCTGAGTCGTGATAGTCACAACAAAAAGATTCACACAATTATAGCTTTCAGCCATTAAGGCACACACACACACACACACACACACACACACACACACACACTCATGCAAACGCAACTTGTACACACGTCTGCAGTCTCAGAGAGCTGAAACCACACAGCACTAGTGCATGATGGGAGGGGCGACTCTGTGGGAGTAAGGAGGAGGCTGGGGTGGGGAGGGGGAGGGGGAGGGATAGTATGGTGGGAGTGGTGGACAGTGAAGTGTTGCAGTTAGACGGAGGGCAGGAGAGAAGGTGCGGAGGGGGGAGGGGGTAAGTAGCGGAAAGGAGAGACATAAAAAGAAATTAAAAGACTGGGTGTGGCGGTGAAATGACAGCTGTGTTGTGCTGGAATGGGAACAGGGAGGAGGCTGGATGGGTGAGGACAGTGACTAATGAAGGTTGAGGCCAGGAGGGTTACGGGAACATAGGATGTATTGCAGGGAAAGTTCCCAACTGCGCCATTCAGAAAAGCTGGTGTTGGTGGGAAGGATCCATATGGCACAGGCTGTGAAGCAGTCATTGAGATGAGGGATATCATGTTTCGCAGCGTGTTTAGCAACAGGGTGGTCCACTTGTTTTTTTGCCACAGTTTGTCGGTGGCCATTCATGCGGACAGACAGCTTGTTGGTTGTCATGCCTACATAGAATGCAGCACAGTGGTTGCAGCTTAGCTTTTAAATCACATGACTGGTTTCACAAGTAGCCCTGCCTTTGATGGGATAGATGATGTTAGTGACTGGACTGGAGTAGGTGATGGTAGGAGGATGTATGGGACAGGTCTCACATCTAGGTCTATTACAGGGATATGAGCCATGAGGTAAGGGATTGAGAGCAGGAGTTGTGGAAGGATGGTCGAGTATATTGTGTAGATTCAGTGGACGGCGGAAACCTACACAAAACTGAATCTAATCTAATCTGACACAGCTGCAACATTTCTGCTACTGTAAAAAATGAATTACCTCTTGATACTCTGCCATATTTGTGGGCTGCACTATTTTTATTTGGTTTCTCTAGCAGCATGCTGTGGTACTGTGGCATGGGAATTTTAATGTGTACCAGGACATGAAGACATACACATACAAACAAACAAATGATTAATTATGTGACACTTTTTATGAAACAATTAAGACGTTATGGCTACCCTTCATATTCACTTTGAGAGATGATGACTACAATATCTTCTAGTTAGTTATTCATTTTCTTTGTGAGAAACGATGACACTGAATATTTGCTTTGACAATTTCATTGAAGCTGATGCCTCATTCTATATCTTGTTTCATCACTGTAACCAACAATCAAGTCACCTCCACAGATCCTCCACCACATCAGCTATCCTATGGAAATGTGTCAGTAATGTCAGTGTGATTACTGAACCCATAGAGTGGTCTGCCATAACTTATCTGTAACTCTTTGTCACTGTAATTCCAGAATTTGACTGGAGGTCTCTCCACATTTCACTGGTTTTGTCATCTGTGACATGAGAGACAGTGAGGGTGTTATATTCCAGTTAATCGTCTTGAGGTAGTTGAGGATTATGCATCTTTTGTAGGGTCAAAGGTGACACACAGTTTCAGTGCTGCAATCATCCTCTTTCCCAAACATGGCATTTACTTCTTGTAATTTCCATGGAAACTATTACATTTATGTTACCTTGTTAGCAAGGCACATTTCTTGAGACACTTAATTTGTTTTTAACTAGGGTACGATGATGAAGTAGACTTTGTTTCGGTAGAGGTAGCAAGTTGATTAATGGCCCAGTTCTGTGGCTGTCAAGAAAAAGTCCTTATAGGGTCCGTTTTGATAACCAGTTATTACTCTTAAACCAAGGACTGATATGGACTTGTTTTCTTAATGAAAAGCTCAGTCTTTTTCAGAATTTTTCTCTTTCAGGTAACTATATGCTTTCATTTGACTTACTGCCTGCTAATATTTATTACCCTGAAATTTGTCATCAATAGACACATTTAACTTATGTAACTGTACCTTTATGGACATGCTTGTCTATATAATTTTTAGTTGTATGTAACACCTAAAAATTTAAAATCTTCAAATGAATATCCATTTCTTGCTATATTGTTATATAGTGAAAATTAATTTGAGATCCATCTTATAGATTTAAACTTTCAAGGGATTTAACATAATTCTATAGAGTAAATAACATTGATTGAAAATTATTTTTTATGTTTCAGTATTGTTTCAAACTTGCCAAACACACACATTTTCATTTTGGTAGCACATTTCCTATAATTAGCCAGGAGAATTAATAATTGCTTCATAAGTGCGATTTTTTGAGGGAGGGAGGGGGGTTGCATAATCAACAAAAGGATTTAGCAGTTAATAATTCAGTGTTATTTGGGAATAATAAAATGTTGAAAGTTCACATCCAAATCAAGACAGAAAAAATACATGAAAGGATGAAGGTGGGGGCATTGGTAGTTCTGTTTAATTTTGTTGTAAGTGATTGTATATTAACCTGTTCATTGTGATGGAAATTTTAATACCTCAGTCTGCTGTATGTAATGTCCATACATGTTCATCTTGTCATACAAGAAAATAACAATTTTGCTATCCTGGCCCTTCTTATGTTTACATAGAGGTGTGGTGTAGCTGGATAAAGACCTTTGCATGCATTATAGTTTCAACTGTATGCATCCCCATGTTTTCTTATCCCATCTACCCACCTTGTGTTATGTCATCACCTCAGTATTTTCTTATCTCATTGGATCTAATACAGAATTTCATTGGTCCATCTGTCGGCCATTTACCTGGATCATGTCCTATCTGTATCCATTTTATTTTCACTTCAATTGTAATTACTTCTCCCATGATAATTTCTTCCCTGATCCATTTATTTGTTTTTCTGTTTCTGATATGAATCTATCAGTTACACTCTGAACAAAACTTATTTTTTGAATGATTTTAACATTAAGAGTTCATGTCTGAGTAGTGTAAGGCAGTACTAGTAATACACATTGATTATGCATTTGCCACGTCAGACACAAGCTTAGTTTTGAAGACCCTATTTAGTAAGCTCAAAGCAGATGATGTGTTATGATATATATACCATATCTCAGGGTGAGAAATTCATTTTGATACGACATGCTTTAGCCATTTGTCACCATTGTTGTTCAACAGTCTGCAAGCTTAAAATGCCTGACATAAATGAATAGCCTCAGTTGTGTTTCAGATGATGATTATAATTATTTAATTTAGGGAGTGTGTTTGCACGTAGGAAGCGGCAAGTTATCTTAACCTATGAAACTTTTGTAAAAACAGTATTAACTGAATTTCATAAACAGCTCCTTTTTACAACTTCTACTGCCCCCTCCCTTTTTCATCACACCATTGTACAAACAGATATGTCTCCACAGCACATAACTATATTAGACACGTCTCTTACACATAGATTCTAAGAAAGCAGCTATTCTCTTTTCCAATAGTCCCTATCTGACTTTTCATTTGCTCTTCCCATCAGTGTCCTTTCCTTCTTTGTGTCAGCAAAGATGTTTTCCTGTCAATGGTTTGGCTGTTGGGCAACTTAACGAAAACAAGATGTTAATTCTGGTATTTATGATATTGCTAAATTTAGTGTATGATGATCTTTTTTCTGTGTGAATGTGCTTTGTTACCTTTTCAACATTTTTCTAATATTCACATATTGTTTTAATTTTTTCAGACAGTAAAAAATGAAGTTAATGTTCCATGCCTCAAGAATTTTGTTGAAATGCTTTATTCCCAGACTCTTGACATGTGCACAAAATCAAAACACCGTTTAGCTATTTTCCCATTGGTTACATGTTTGCTGTGTGTCAGTCAGAAGATATTTTTTCTTCAAAACTGGCATTATTTTTTAGCCATGTGCCTGTCTCATTTGAAAAATCGTGATCCCAAGATGTGTAGAGTTGCCCTTGGTAAGTTTACAAATATTATGAGGCTAACCTGTTCCATTACTTTTTGTAGCATTCATGATAATTATTGTTGTATAGATACTGGATTAAGTTAGTTAATTAAGTCATGCTTGTTTGTAACAATTTAACATACCCATCAGAGATGGTCACAGTTACTCCCAAGTTTGTATTTGTAAGTCATTTGTGTTGCTGTATCACATGTGTTATGGACTGTCTTTACCAAAGATAGTAGTAGATAATAGCTCCATTCAATAACTTTTAGAAACTGTATATCATGTCATACAAGACAGCAAAGTATTGTGGACTGTTGCACTCTAGCATCCCAGAGGCCTGGTGCATATGCCAGCAATCACAAAAGCTCTTATTAATTAATGTCTTGCGTCATTTCTTGTGAACTAGTTGGCCATGGAACAAGATCATTATGACAAATCCTTCACTGCTCAAGCTGTACTCCAAAATGGTCCCCAACATTCTACGCAAAGGGTATTGAGACCTATCATCTAGAAACACTATCATCCTTAGATAAGTTGACTAATCTTCAATGCCATATAATACAGAAATTGTGTTCAGTTTCTCGTAAAATATGATAATGTGCCAACAAACTATTGAAGATTGCATCTTAACATGGTTAAAACAACTTGGATTTCAACAATGAACAAACTTTGAAAGTTCTTAGAGTTCGAAACCACTTTGTAGAGTAGGAGAGGAAAATAAAACAGAGTGTATAAAACTATTTTGAGTTTTGACACTTTTAATTCTGACATGATGTTGCACGATGTGTTGTGTTGGCAGAAGAGCCAACACCGTGTTAGGAATGGAGGCCGAAATGCACGTGTTTTAGCTCACGCAGGCTGGCGTGAGGGGGGAAGAACTATACTGACGTGGGGTCTGGAACATGACAAGGAATTAGAATTCAGAAAGTGGACGTAATTAGTTTCATACTTAACTTTAATCCATTAATGATGAACGTCGCTCTTGACGGTACATGATTCACAATATTATCTGTTCAGAATAGTAACTGAATATGGCGCCTTGCTAGGTCGTAGCAAATGACATAGCTGAAGACTATGCTAAACTGTCGTCTCGGCAAATGAGAGCGTATGTAGACAGTGAACCATCGCTAGCAAAGTCGGCTGTACAACTGGGGCGAGTGTTAGGGAATCTCTCTAGACTAGACCTGCCGTGTGGCGGCACTCGGTCTGCAATCACTGATAGTGGCGACACACGGGTCCGACGTATACTAACGGAATGCGGCCAATTTAAATGCTACCACCTAGCAAGTGTGGTGTCTGGCGATGACACCACACGATGTACACATAGTTTCCATTTATATTGCTTATGCAGTAATGGTATCTGTGAATGAATGTTGTTGAGAAAATGAAACTGGCCATTTACTGTGCAGAAAATGAATAACTTGTCAAACTTAAGTCAGTTATGACCATATTCCACAAAAATAGAACAAGGTGTAAAAAAGCAAGGAAATTTAGAAATGTATTAAGCAACAGCCTCCCTACTGCCTTGTTGCAAAGCATATTCTGTTGCAGTGTAATGTTTGTTAATACTATGAGTTCATTTGCTGTGTGCTTTCATTTTTGTAGAATGGTTTATGATGATCATATCAGTGTGAAAAGTTGTATGTAAAATTCATTTAACTTAAGTGAGTGAATGATCTTAGCACTTTATGAGGTTGAGAAACTGTTTGAGAGAACTGTAAGTGTTGTAATAGGGATCTCCAGGGGACTAGGCTGTGACCTAGTGCACATTTCATACTTTTTATTGTTCTGTTATTGATCAGTTTCTATATTTTGTTTGATGAAGGAACTGGAGGGCTCAGAAGTGGGCTTTCATTTATGTGTAATAAGCAGAAAATCTCTTTTCAGTTAATTTTTTTCTCATTTTTTTCATGCGAACAGTTCTTCCAACCCTCCCACTTGCCTTTTTCTCATCTGTGCATGGTGACATGACGTAAAACTAACAATGAAGGATGTAAAGGAACAGAATGTTTGTTTCAGAATCACTGTACCGACTACTATGGGTGTACATGATTAGAATAAAATGTGAAAGCAACTCAGCCACACAGTCCCGTCTTCAGAGTATAGTTAATTCTCTGTTTCCAAAGGGATCAAAAGCTGTTGTTCCACGAGACACTCCACTAAATATTTTTGTAAAAATTATACAGTTCATAGCACAGGTAAAAATTAGAAAATTAAGAATTATTACTTACAGTTTCCATATGTTTTTATACTTTTCAATTAATTTTGTTGGCTTATTTCTACCATTTAAGGAACGTTTGGATTTTGCAATGAGGGAAATAGTCTTTGACTTACTCTCAGTTGGCAGACCAATCAAAATTATTTTGACACCAGAAAGAATGAGTATTGGCCTTAGAGCATTCTTGGTTGTTGCGGACAGCTTAGAACAAAAAGAAGGTGAACCACCAATGCCCCGTACTATGGGAGTCCTCCCATCTGGAAACACACTTCGTGTCAAAAAAACGTATCTGAACAAGGTAATGTGCCTCTTTTTATCTCAGTGAATATCAAATTTTCAGAAAGTAAAGTCATATTCTTCAACTGCTGAAATTGCCTTCATTCTGTTTATGGCTAAAATTAATAATCTGCTTCATTTGTGGAAAACTGTTTACCCTGTAATTTTTAATTTAACCCATACTTTGATGTAATGATAGTAATTATGTTGTTTCTCCACATTACAGATGCTAACTGAGGATACTGCTCGAACTATAGGAATGTCTTCTTATTTTCCACATGTTCGACGAGTCTTTGTTGATATTCTACGTGCGCTTGATGTTCATTACGGTCGTCCATTAATGATGACAAGTACTCAGAATGTGAATAAGGTAAATGTATTAATATATTTTTTTTTGTATTTGGGGAGAGACAACATACACTCCTGGAAATTGAAATAAGAACACCGTGAATTCATTGTCCCAGGAAGGGGAAACTTTATTGACACATTCCTGGGGTCAGATACATCACATGATCACACTGACAGAACCACAGGCACATAGACACAGGCAACAGAGCATGCACAATGTCGGCACTAGTACAGTGTATATCCACCTTTCGCAGCAATGCAGGCTGCTATTCTCCCATGGAGACGATCGTAGAGATGCTGGATGTAGTCCTGTGGAACGGCTTGCCATGCCATTTCCACCTGGCGCCTCAGTTGGACCAGCGTTCGTGCTGGACGTGCAGACCGCGTGAGACGACGCTTCATCCAGTCCCAAACATGCTCAATGGGGGACAGATCCGGAGATCTTGCTGGCCAGGGTAGTTGACTTACACCTTCTAGAGCACGTTGGGTGGCACGGGATACATGCGGATGTGCATTGTCCTGTTGGAACTGCAAGTTCCCTTGCCGGTCTAGGAATGGTAGAACGATGGGTTCGATGACGGTTTGGATGTACCGTGCACTATTCAGTGTCCCCTCGACGATCACCAGTGGTGTACGGCCAGTGTAGGAGATCGCTCCCCACACCATGATGCCGGGTGTTGGCCCTGTGTGCCTCGGTCGTATGCAGTCCTGATTGTGGCGCTCACCTGCACGGCGCCAAACACGCATACGACCATCATTGGCACCAAGGCAGAAGCGACTCTCATCGCTGAAGACGACACGTCTCCATTCGTCCCTCCATTCACGCCTGTCGCGACACCACTGGAGGCGGGCTGCACGATGTTGGGGCGTGAGCGGAAGACGGCCTAACGGTGTGCGGGACCATAGCCCAGCTTCATGGAGACAGTTGCGAATGGTCCTCGCCGATACCCCAGGAGCAACAGTGTCCCTAATTTGCTGGGAAGTGGCGGTGCGGTCCCCTACGGCACTGCGTAGGATCCTACGGTCTTGGCGTGCATCCGTGCGTCGCTGCGGTCCGGTCCCAGGTCGACGGGCACGTGCACCTTCCGCCGACCACTGGAGATAACTTCGATGTACTGTGGAGACCTCACGCCCCACGTGTTGAGCAATTCAGCGGTACGTCCACCCGGCCTCCCGCATGCCCACTATACGCCCTCGCTCAAAGTCCGTCAACTGCACATACGGTTCACGTCCACGCTGTCGCGGCATGCTACCAGTGTTAAAGACTGCGATGGAGCTCCATATGCCACGGCAAACTGGCTGACACTGACGGCGGCGGTGCACAAATGCTGCGCAGCTAGCGCCATTCGACGGCCAACACCGCGGTTCCTGGTGTGTCCGCTGTGCCGTGCGTGTGATCATTGCTTGTACAGCCCTCTCGCAGTGTCCGGAGCAAGTATGGTGGGTCTGACACACCGGTGTCAATGTGTTCTTTTTTCCATTTCCAGGAGTGTATAATGTTTATTTTCAGGGAGTACTGTAATCATTGACTGTCGTTAAAGTAAAAATAAGTGTGTAAGTTACATCACAAATCTATCTCCTCAACTAGGTAAAGCTATTAATGTTCACTGCCAGAGTCTTCAGATGCCCGTAAATGTTACAATAGTGTGTATGTATATGCATGAAAGATATTGTATATCTAAGAGTAAAATGCTCATTTTGTAGTAAAAGAGAGCAAAAGTTAGTGTGACTTTTCTTTGTAGGATCAAGTACCATGAAGCTGTTTTCTAGCTACAGTGTGGGAAAGGGGAGTGGTATCCTTCAGAACTTTGTCCTAGGTATCATATCCATGGTGGTCACATTATACAGGAAGCTAAGCTAACTTTATCAACTCTGGAGTCATTGGAAAGAAGTATTAACTCAGTTGCACAAGGATAGAGTAAGGAACCAGCTGTTCTCCATTTTTAAGAATCATCCTCTTGTTTGCACAGAGTTTTATGGAAATCATGTGAAACCTAAACTAGGGCAGCCTTACCTCAACTTTGAATATGGATCTACAACTTAACCATTGCTACCTGACTCTGTCACACCATACAGAACACATGAGTTACAAGATGACATGAACAGTAAAGAGATATCATAGCAAATATGTTTCATTTCAGGGGTTTTCAGTGGTAAACGAAACATGCAGTTAATTTATTTAAATTAAGATTCAGATGTTATTTGTGTATTACAAGTGATCCAGCATAAATGCAGCAAATATACAGCACAGTTTATAAACTAGAAAAATACTTGTGTGTGCTACTGCATTGTCCCAATTATCAAAGAAATTAAGGAAATTAAGACAGAAGGGGTACAGGGTACTCTCCCTTGCTGATTTTTTTTTTTATTGATTAGCTTACTTCTGTATCCCAACTTTAAGACAGATGCTGTTGTCTTTCCTCACAATCTTGAAGATTTTGAGAGACATGAAAGTATCTGAAGTTTAATATGAGTTGGAACTGGTGTTCTTAAATGTCAACAAATGGCTAAATCGTTTTTATGATTAAGTCTGTTAGAAATGCCAAATTGAATGGTTGAACTTAATCTTGTAATTCTTGGTAGCCGCCTCCTTTTTCCTTTAGAAACACTATAGTATTGATCAGTAACTTTGACACCGTTTCAGAAGATTTCTTTTGTGGAACCACCCTACATTTCGTCATAGTACTTAATATCACTACTACAATTTTTGGAAATGCTCATTTCAGATAGTATACTGTGAGTTAACTCTTGATATTGTGTGATGCTGCTTGACATATCAAGGGAGACCTTTCTTTAGGAATTGCATATATGACTTCATGGTGTTTGTATAAACCTCATCAACTATCCATTTGTTCCATCTTTTATGTGTCTGATAGATGAACTGCTATTGACTTTGGTGACTATCAACCAGAACCAAACAAGGTAGCACAACAGATAGTACATTGAAATCACATTTGGAAGTAATGGGGTTTAAATCTCCATCATCCTATCCAAATGTAAGTTTTCTGTGGTTTTTTCAAAATCATTTTACAATAATTCCTTTGATAAAGGTGCAGCAAATTTCACTGCTCATCCTTGTTGTATCTGAACTTGGGATCTGTCTCTAATGAGCTAGCTGTCAATGGGTCATTAAATCCTTCTTTTCCTTATTTCCTTTTAGAAACCAGACACCAAAGTCTGGAAGTGGCTTTGTTGGGATTGGGACCAGAAGTGTTGTATGTAATGGGGCTAGGACTGTGCTGCTGTCAGGTGTAGTAAATGACCCTCTTAACAACTTCCATCAGTGCAAATATAAGCAAAGGAGGAGAAAATTAATTAAAGTATGTACATATGCTGTGCTGTCTTCTGACATAAAGGATTAAGGCTATTAACAATGAGGAAAAAAGAATCTCCCCACTGCATTCAGAAGATTATATGTTCAAGAAATAGAAGAAACAGGTACAGCTGAAGTAAAAAGTGGGATAAAATACATCTTTCATTAGATTTATTTATGGTGTTACCTTGAGTTGAAAGATACTGAAACTGTAGACAAAGAACTTTACATCACTGTGAGTTGTACATAACATCACAACACCTCTGTGGTATTTTGCAGCTCTTGCACCAGATGACTAATGTGCATCTGCTATGAAAGAGAGAGGTAATAATAGGATGGATAGAGCTGAAAAGAAAGAAGAAAGGGCTACGAGGTGACAAATTTCTGGCTTCAGGGCAACAGAATTCTTCAAGATGTATGGAAAACACTTAAAATGGCTGCCATCAGGAGACTTGTTTTGATGGAATGTAACTAAATTGCTGCCAAAATTGTTGTTACCCTTCCAGACGTTTATCAGTGTGTGATGGAAAGATGGATAAGACTCTTTATGATAGGTGTGATTCTAGTTCATAGAGAACAGTAACAAACAGATACGTCAAGTATATTTTGTAGGTAGATAGCATAGTAAAAACTTAATAGACAAAAAAAGAAAATTTTATTAGAGCATCAAATAAAATGTAACAATATTACATCAATGTGTGCTGTAAATGGAATTTGTGTGCCTTTTTACAGGAACCTGATGAGATGATCACAGGAGAACGCAAACCTCGCATTGATCTATTTAGAACGTGTGTGGCAGCAGTTCCCCGCTTGATTCCAGATGGCATGACAGGTGGTGAACTTGTTGATTTGTTGTCAAGACTTACCGTGCATATGGATGAAGAGCTCCGAGGTCTAGCATACCAAAGCCTCCAGACTTTGGTATTAGCTTTTTCAGACTGGAGACAAGATGTGATATACGGTCTGTTATTGAATATGCTCTTTTATTATTTTGTTTTTTATTATGTGAAAGAAAATAAAGCTTGTTTCCACATCCTATTATATAGGTTTGCTAACTAAAAATGTCATTAAACAATTATTAAGAAAGGTGTGTGTGTGTGTGTGTGTGTGTGTGTGTGTGTGTGTGTGTGTGTAATTTTAATTTACATTCTTATTGTTATTTTTGCATGCCCTTATAAAGGTGCTATCCATGTCAGGTGCCACTGGTGTAATGTTGCACGTGCGCGACATACCTGGTGATGGTGGTCGGTGATTGGGCTGCCCTAGTAGCCAGCACACTGTTTTGGTGTCAGTATGCACTGTGCTTGCTGTAGTGGTCCGGCTTATGTTTGCTGTGGGCGGTCGGTGTAGTAACCAGCAGGTTACTATATTCTTTCTTCCCTGTAAGGGGGAAGACCAGCCATTGCCATTGATGACATTGGTACTGAAAAAGACATCCATGATGTCTGTTGTGGTGCTGGGGGCAGTGTGATAAGTCCCCTGTCTGACCAGACTGGTGCATGCAGTTGAAAGTGAGTGGGATGAGGGCATCCCCACCGCCCGTGGACCCCGTGGCAACTGATGGATAGAGCAGGTGACAGGGGCAGGAGCCATCTGGATTATTGGAGTCCTCACTGAGGGGTGCCAGCATGGACAGTGATGATGGTAGGCTGGAGAGGAGCAGCTCTGGCAACAGAAACCCAATTTCCATTCCCACTGATGATGACATTTACTCAGCTCAGTGGTAGGTGCTTTCACTGGCTGTGGGAAGCAAATCTGCTCTCAGTGCTGATGAAACCCTGATCATCGTGATAGGCAGATATGACCAGGCCTGCCAACCCCCAGAGTGGCTAAGGCCAACAAAGAATGAAGCGCTGGGCCTGTGGCCTGAGGAGGGGACCCTGCACCCATTCTGGTGTGCAGCTGGTTTTGGTGGTGTGCCACAAGTCAATCTTTGGTGCAAATCATGAAGAGGCTGGCTGTGGACAAGGGATAGAATCCAGTGAGGAGGCTGTCCAAATGCCCTGGCCCAGTCTGGTGTACTGGACGGGAATGTCAACAAAGCTGGTGCCGCTGGGGGACGCTGCCCAGCATCGAGAGGTAGAGTAGTGTCTGCAGCTGGTTGCTGTGCAGAAACTTGGCAGGGCTCGTGATCCCCATTGGCTTCATTCTTTAAGAGCTTTAAAAAAAGTGAGACACTATTTGGCCAGGAAATCTTCTACAAACTTGCGCAGCTATGTCTTAAACATTTGGAGAAGGCATTTTACCTCGCCATTGTGAATTGAAGGCAGATGCTATGATGTTGCAAATGCCATTCTGTGTACAGAAGTCCTTGAAAGATTGTGTCACAAACTGATGACCATTGTCCGAAATCAGGGTGTAAGATAAGCCTCTATGGAGGATATCTTCGACAGGGCCTTCACAGTCACCTCCAGTGTTGCAGATGGGAAACAAACAACATAAGGAAAAAGAGAAAAAGCATCAATTGCCAATTACCAGAAGTGTCCAAAAAGGACCAGTAAATCAATGTAGACTCTTTGTCAAGGCTGTCTAGGAGCTGGCCATGGCAAAGAAAGAAAAAGTCCACAGTCCATGGCACTGCGTGCTGACCCAAACACCTCCCAATTGATGGCCTTCTTAAACACAAGGTGGCATGCCAAAAGTTTTGTGTGAGAGGTTCCCCAGTGGCCATGATGAAATAAGCAGAGAACTTCCTGCCACAGAACTGCTGGAACCATGATACAGGAAGTGAACCATTCTGCTGACAGCAGACTAACGCCATCTGAAAGGGAGAGGTGGTGGCGCAGTGCATAAAAATTCCAATGTGGGTCCAATGCCTGGCCCAACAGACAGTTCGGCCATCCATGTTGTATCATGTCTATGACCTGCTGGAGCACCGGATTCACCACCACAACAGAGGCAGTACAGGAATTTTGATGGGCAAGCCATCTGCCATGTGCCTCACCTCCATATCTACTTGAAAACAGAGCAGTGCCTCATGGTCAAATGAGTGCTTAGGGACCTTGGAGAGCTAAGACAGAGCATCTATTATCGCATATTGTGGCATGGAATGAAAATGAATCTCATAGTTGTGCTAGGACACAAACAGAGGCCAACCCTGAAGATGATGAGTGGTTTTGTTCTGCAAGGATATTGACAAATGAAACAGGGAAACCAAGGCCTTATGGTCAGTAATTAAAAAAAACTTTGCACCATACAAGAATACACCTGAGAATAATGTTGCAGAACCAAGTTGATTTTTTCAACACAAAGGCAGTAGGCTGTTCAGAGTCATCTGAATGATGATAGGCAAGGACTGCCCCCACCCTGTACTGGGATGCGTCCATGGCCAGGACCAGATGCTTCCTGGGTTGAAATGTTGTGAGACATGGCACAGAACAGGTACTATCCTTAAGCTACACAAAAGCACATCACAGGTTGCAGACCAACCAAAAGGAGCAGTTTTCCGAAGCAACAGATGTAATGGTTGGGCAAGAGTGACTGCTCTCAGAATAAACTTGTAATAGGGCACCACTTTGCCAGAATGTCTGACATTCTCATTGATTAGGCAGACAGGACAAAGTTGCAATGATGGCAACATGTTGTTTCATGAGGTGCATGTCCTGCCATGAAATTTCATCACCCAAATAAACACTGGAAGGCTGAAGAAATGAGATTACAGTTGAGGCCTGTGGTCTGTAGAACAGTAAACAAAAAACAATTACATATGTGATCCTCCATGGTAGCACCTGTCACAATAGTATCATGAAGACAGTTGATCCAATGATGGACAACCTTTGTAACCAGTTCTCAAAAAAACGTTGAAAGATGGAAGGCACACTAGCGAACATCAGCTGTTGATACTGATAGAAGCCACAAGGCATATTAATGACAAGCAACTGTTTTAATGCTTGGTCCAATGGAATCTGAAGGTAGACTTCGAGCAACTCAATTTTTAAAAAGAATTACCCTCAACCAATATTACGAGCAATTCCTCCAGGTGAGGCGGGGGGTGAGTGCCTATGAGTGGCTGTGCATTAACAGTGGCCTTGAAAGAGCTGCAGCTGACTTGACAGATTCTTTATGATCACTAAGGGTGTAGCCAATTCACTTGAGAGAATTGGTTTAATCAGTCCCAATGACATTAAGTGATCCAGTTTCATGTTAACCTGGTCGTATAAACCTGTTGGCACCAGCATGCCCAAAAAAAAAGTGAGGTCGGATAAAGAGTTAGTTGGTGATGTGTGCCTGAAATTGTTTGTAACCATGGAGCAAACAGATGGAAAAACATGGAACACAAGTAATCTGATTTGTGATAAGGCACTTGGTCTGTCACCAGCTGTTTGTTGTAGCTTACCAAACGACACTCGGCACATGCTAATGGTGGGGAACCTAGCCTGGTGTACATCTGTGAGTTGAGTAGGGACATGGCAGCCCCCATGTTGATTTTTAGGATTAATGGCTCATCCATTACCTGCACTTCAATGAAAAGTTTGTTCTGGCCTGTGGAGGAAGTGGCTGTTGCTATTCCTACTGCCCATAACATGTTTGTCTGCATCAGTTGGGTTGGCTTGTGTGTACTATAAATACCTCTTCTTCCCCCATGTGCTAGGCTCCATTATCTCAGTCATGAATTTATTTTTCTGTTAGTCTACTTTTTATTCCAGCCTTCAATAGGACAAAGGTTAAAAATAAAAGTGAATATTAGGAAGGATTTTAGATGCTACAAGCATTGTTTATTTTTCAGCATACTAATACTCACCATACTGACTGATATATTTCTCATAGAGGTGTACAAGCTTTGCTGTTCTCTCTTGAAAAGAAGGTTGCAGTCATTCTTTCAAACTACCTTATCATAATACCTTCAGTTCCATTCTTGAGATAAAACATCATCAGTTCAACCATATTCTCATATCTGGAAAAAGCAGAATGTTATTTGGTGATCAGTCCCAGTGTAATCATTGAAGTTGTTGAAATGATACAGCATTATGTAGCTGGGTGTTGCTGTATAATAGAATGACATCTGATGACAGTCTTCAGTTCTACCATTGCATGATCTTGTGGAGCATTCTGTGATGTGTCTGATGCTTTGTGATTCTCTGCAGTAATGTCGTGGAGATTGTTGCTTATCCCACTTGTGTAAAAACCTGTGCACATCTGCCATGTCGGGTCCTAATTCTGTTTGGCTGTGACCATGTTTTGAATTGAAAGTCAAATCCTGGTGGTTTTTTGGTGACATAGGGCATATTACTACACACATCAAAAAAAGTTTTGCATCATTCCGGTTCCCAGAAGTCCCGAAGATAGACATTGAATGTGGATATTGTACCACAGACACAGTCCCTTTGACTGTTCAGAGATGCTACTAAACCCACCCAAAGATGTAAACAACCATACATGAGCAGCACTTATTAGACGGAGGGGGTTCGACAGCCAGTCAGTTCCAGTCATTCCACCAGGAAGGAGGTACATGGCTCGTGTTGTCTTTAGCTCAACCATGCCTAGGTGGTCAATACCGCAGTTTGATTGCATCCATATTGTTACTTTGTGCCAGGAAGGGCTCTCAACAAGGGAAGTGTCGAGGCGTCTTGGAGTGAACCAAAGCAATGTTGTTCAGACATGGAGGAGATACAGAGAGAGACAGGAACTGTTGATGACATGCCTTGCTCAGGCCACCCAAGGGTTACTACTGGAGTGGATGACCACTACCTGCGGATTATGGCTCGGAGGAACCCTGACAGCAACGCCACCATGTTGAATAATGCTCTTCATGCAGCCACAGAACAACGTTGTGTTATGATTCAAACTGTACGCAATAGGATGCATGATGCGCAACTTCACTCCCAATGTCCACAGTGAGGTCCAGCTTTGCAACCATGACACCATGCAGTGCAGTACAGATGGGCCCAACAACATGCCGAATGGACCGCTCAGGATTGTCGTCACATTCTCTTCACCGATGAGTGTCGCATATGCCTTCAACCAGACAATCGTCGGAGACCTGTTTGGAGGAAACCCAGTCAAGCTGAATGCCTTAGACACACTGTCCACGAGTGCAGCAAGGTGGAGGTTCCCTGATGTTTTGGGGTGGCATTATGTGGGGCCGACGTATGCCGCTGGTGGTCAGGGAAGGCACCACAACAGCTGTACAATACGTGAATGCCATCCTCTGACCGATAGTGCAACCATATTGGCAGCATATTGGCGAGGCATTCGTCTTCACAGATGACTATTTGCGTCCCCATCATGCACATCTTGTGAATGACTTCCTTCAGGACAACGACATCGCTCGACTAGAGTGGCCAGCATGTTCTCTAGACATGAACCCTATCAAACATGCCTGGGATAGATTGCAAAGGGCTGTTTATGGATGATGTGATGCACCAAGTACTCTGAAGGATCTTTGCCAAATCACCGTTGAGGAGTGGGACAATCTGGACCAACAGTGCCGAGATGAACTTGTGGATAGTATGCCACGTTGAATACAGGCATGCATCAATGCAAGAGGACGTACTACTAGGTACTAAAGGTTCCGGTGTGTGTGGCAATCTGGACCACCACCTCATAAGGTCTCGCTGTATGGTGGTACAACGTGCAACGTGTGGTTTTCATGAGCAATAAAAAGGGCGGAAACGATGTTTATGTTGATCTCTGTCCCAATTTTCTGTACAGCTTTTGGAACTCTCGGAACTGCAGTTATCAAGTCAGTTCGTAAGCCCATGTGTTAATGAAGGTTAAATCATCTCCCACAGCAATCCTTGCAGTTTTTATTGTTGGATGTCTATAACAGAATCAGTAATGGTTTGCATCATTCATCTGTAGATTTTTATATCCATGATTTTCTTTTTCATGATTTGTGAGAGCATATATGCATCATACTTAATGGGATGGACTGTGGCCTAGCATTGATAGCCATTTTGTAGGTGTTCTTTTGATAACAACAGCAATAACTCTCATGGTGTTATTTAGCTGGATGTCTAATTTGTGTGTGTGTGTGTGTGTGTGTGTGTGTGTGTGTGTGTGTCTGTGTGTGGCAAACTGGGACACAATATTCAGCAACTGAGAAGACAAGATCCAGAACACAGGGATGTATGGTGGGTGCTAATGCTCCCCATGTTATACCGTATAGCTTTTGGATGGTGATGTCTCTTGTTTCTTGTTTTCAGTTCTTCGACTGTTTATGTTAGATGCTCTCTGAATGATAGGGTTTTATCAAGGGTACTTCAGTCTTTTATTGTAAGTGTAGTGTTTTCACACTGCATGTTAAGTTTTCTTGTAGCAAGTTTATTATTTAGAGGGAAGTAGGCAAACTCCCTTTTGGTGGCATTTGGCTGCAGTCTCCATTTGCAAAACTACTTCCTCATTACTTCTAGGTCCTCTGTTAGGATTTCTTCTTACTGTTCAGTTGCATGGGTCTTTGGCTTCTTCCTCTCTGCCTGTGAAATGGTAGCACTAGTGGAAGTTAAAAACAAATAGCTATTAATTTATAATAAATATTGACTTATGGTTGTGTGCATTCATTTACTGTAATAGCTGGTGCTTTATGAGAAACAGTTGTGGAGAAGTCATTCTTTGTGTCAGTCCAAAATGTCAATGACACAGTTATTTTAACTGAATCCTACTTTTGAACATTTGCACCACATCCACAATGCAAGTGCAGGTGCTCCAAAGCATGCTTTTTCAGAGTAAACATTCTGCTATCCTCTGTATTGCTTCATACCTCTCTTTATTCACAAGTGCATTCCAAATGTTTCCTATGCAAGCTTATGTGCAACTCCTGCATAGAATTATGAATTCTAAATCAGAAGTTCAAGATATTTGCTCTAGCACAAAATTCAGAATATGATTTTAGTTTTAATTGATACATTTAGATATTTAGAGTGTGATAGCCATATTTACTAATGGTTTTTTGAGTTTCTATAGGTTGACCATTACCTTTAAAATATTTCCTCAGGTTTTACACAGTTTCTTGCAAGAGATGTTCAGGACACATTTCCTCAGCTAATGGACAATGGCTTAAGAATGCTCCTGCAGCTGCTAACAAGCTGGAAAAATGCCCTGACACCAAACACACTAGCTCTGGTCCGCACTACAAAGGAAGGGTGTTCAGGAACTGAAGTAACACGGGTAGGAATGCGTGACTTAGGTGGTGGAGCAAAGAAGACAGAACATGGGGTAAGGAGAATAACACAACCATTCATTTTTCTTAAAAACTGGAAGTACTGTCACCTGTATAATTGGTTATTATTTTAACTTTAAAATATCTGACACATAATCTACAGGTATATCTTTAGGGGCACTTCTGTTTCAATGTCAGACAAGACACCCATTGGTAAAAACCATCTACATTTTCTTCACATTACTGAATAGTAAAGAACTAGGAAAGAAAATACAGTTAGTCATGTGACAACATATGAATACACAGAAATAAAACTAGTAGAGGTGTGAATTTCCAGTACTGGAAAGTTCTTTCTGCAGGAAAAGATTGAGCAAAGTTTTAGAGTTCTTGAGACTTGTAAAGTTTTTATGATAGGGAAAAGTCATCTAAGTTCCAATGTTAAGTGCAATTTCAGCTGACTAAGACAGTTTGTAACCTAGCAATGAAATGTTATCATCTGATGAAATTTGTAAACTAGGTGTGGTGTCACCGCCAGACACCACACTTGCTAGGTGGTAGCTTTAAATCGGCCGCGGTCCATTAGTACATGTCGGACCCGCGTGTCGCCACTGGCAGTGATCGCTGACCGAGCGCCACCACACGGCAGGTCTCGAGAGACGGACTAGCACTCACACCAGTTGTACGGACGATTTTGCTAGCGACTACACTGACGAAGCCTCGCTCCTTTGAAGAGCAGATAGTTAGAATAGCCTTCAGCTAAGTCCATGGCTACGACCTAGCAAGGCGCCATTAGCCTTACATAGCAATTGATACTTATCGTATAAAGCATGTCTCATCAAGAACGATGTATACAACAAGGATGGATTAAAGTTAAGTATTCCAGAAGCTACGTACTTTTCTTTATAGCATTCATTACGTATCCTGTTTCAGACCTCACTCCATCCTTCGTGAGTTAGCGCGTGCATCTTGGCCGCCTCTTTCAATTAGTGTGCATAGTGTTGGCAAGTCTGCCGACACTACACTAGGAAATCATGCATTGCCTTCAAGCCAGTCACTTAGAAGCTGTAGACTGTAAAAAAGAAACTGTAGACCAAATTATGGTTGATAGAGATTAGAGCTTTTCAATTCTACCATACCTTTTTAACCTGAATGCAAAAGTATTTTTTTAATGTCCTACATGTGGAAAGTTAGGGCACAAGCATATTCAGGGTGGTCAGAAGTGGTCTGAAAAGCTTGTAAGGGCCTTGCAGGTAGTTTGTGCAGAGAAATAATTGTTAAGAAACTAATTCAATATGAAGCACCATTTCCAAATTAGTTAGTATTGAAGTTAGCCAATCAGGCCACTGTGCACACAAATTCAAGTGACCTGCCAGAGATTGTATTGTGGAACATGTTCTTTGTTTTATTTCAAAAAGAACTGAACAAGAGAGCGATACAAAAATTGGACGTAGGGCAGTAGTAGGGATCAAACCTGAGCTAAAGACTAAATGGTCTCGTACACTATCATCTACAACAACTGACACTAATTGTATCTGGCTATTTGCTTGAACTTGCATATTGATTGGCCCAATTGGCTAAATTAAATACTAATTAATTCAGAAATGGCACAATATATTGAATTTTTTTTCTAAACAGCTATTTCTCAGCTGAACCTACCCTGCAGCAAAGCTTTTCTGACTGTTATTGACCACCCTGAATATCAGTGTCCAAACATCTGTCACACTGTTCGATAAACGTTGGAACTTGACATGCTTTCATGTTTCATGTAGGTCATGTCTGATATCTTTAATTTTTGAGATACATCTATTTACATTTTAAATGCATTATGACATTGAGATTTGATACATTTTTATTAATGTAACGGTACACATTTAATTATAAAGTGCTTCTTTTATTGAGTTCTCGTTACACTAAACATATTTCCCATTAAATATTGAATTTTAGTGCATAAGACTATCCTGTTCTGAATTACTGTTAACAGAGAAACTATGCTTCTAGGTACGTCACTGTAAAACAAATACTGTGCAATAGACATTTTATTTTATTTGTGTTATAAAGTATGTTGTGTATAATTTGAGGAAATCCTAGTAACCCTTTGTGCCATTTTCCACAGAAGGCAGAACCAGTATCAAATGTTTTCCACATGGTAGAGGGTTTTGCATTGGTGATGCTGTGCAATTGTCGTTTATACCCAAGACGCTTGGCAGTACATATACTGAAAGAAGTGAAAGCATTACTGAAGTGCCTTGGTTGTGCAGATGATGACCAGCCTGTGATAGATGTTATTGATCAGTGCTGCCCACAGGTTCTGGAAAAATGTTTAAGTATGCTACCTCCGGCAGAAAAGGCAGCAGCGCTCTCAATATCAAATATTGATTTACAGTGGATAGCAGATCGTAATTCTTGTGCATGGACAGCAGGTTAGTGCTAATGTGTATAGTAATGGCACTCTCAATTTGATTACATTGATTTACATTTGTTGACAGATCACAATACTTGTGCATGGAAGTTAGTAATAATGTATATAATATAACTTCATAACATCAGAATATTGGCTTTTCTGCCATATATATTGAGATTTTGATTTGCTTTGCATGTCAACATAAGAATAAGTTTTGTCACAATCTAAAATATGGCACACAATACTTTCCACAGATAATGAATTTTGCCAGTGTCAACTACTCATCATTCAATTGTATTTAAACATGGATGATTTGTTAAGCAGGGAATAACAGTGTTACAGTCACTAAAAGGTTCTTTAATTTATATATCCAGTTAGCAGAATATGCGCATGTTAGTGCTTGGATTCGACAGTTTCAATGAAGTATCTTTCGTGAAAGAGTGAATGTTGCCGCACTCAGTATTTGAGGCTTAGATATTTAGTGTTTATTCTGCTAGAAACAAGTGTTACAATGAAAATTGACATAGTATCGATTTTGTGCTGTGTGAAAACATGTTATTTTCAAAGAAAGAACTAAAAGATTTGACTTTAATTATGTGAACCATACTGTACATCTTGTGTTTTTATTTTCATTGGTTTCAGCTATCTTCAACTTTTGTTTTCTGTATTATAGACTTAAAATCATTTTAGGGCACCATAGCATTCAATAATTTGCAAAGAATGATCAATAATTTATCTCCTTAACAATATTAGAGAAAGAAAGTTGCTACTCACCCTATAGCGGAGATGCTGAGTCGCAGATAGGCACAACAAAAATATTCACGCAATTATATAGCTTTCGACCATTAAGACCTTTGTCAACAATACACACACACACACACACACACACACACACACACACACACACACACGACTGCGGTCTCAGGCAACTGAAACCTCACTGTGAGCAGCAGCACCAGTGCATGATGGGAGTGGTGACTGGGGCTGGGGGTAAGGAGGAGGATGGGGTGGGGAGGGGGAGAGACAGTATGGTGGGGGTGGTGAACAGTGAAGTGCTGTAGTTTAGACGGAGGGCAGGAGAGTGGGGGGGGGGGGGGGAAGTATCGGAAAGGAGAGAAAAAGACTGGGTGTGGCAGTGAAATGACAGCTGTGTAGTGCTGGAATGGGAACAGGGAGGAGGCTGGATGGGTGAGGACATTGACTAACTAACTTAGTTAGTCACTGTCCTCACATGTTGACAAAGGGCTTAATGGCCGAAAGCTATAATTGTGTGAATCTTTTTGTTGTGCCTATAAGTGACTCAGCATCTCCACTATATGCTGAATAGCAACTTTCCTTCTCCAATATTGTTGCACTCCATCCTGGATTTTCCATTGTTTGGTTTATCTCCTTAAATTGTTGCAGCCATCTGAAGATAAGCATGTGTTTGAAACTTGAAATGCCAAGGAGCTATAAATGATTTAATTATTTCAGTAATTGGTAGGTAATTTAGTACATATGGAACAGAAATATATTGCCATGTTTTTATACAAAAACGCATACAGTAGATATGAAACTGTACTGTGTTAAGTTATTGGTAGCAGTGTAACAACCCAGATTTTATACTATAATCATCATTTTTTACATTCTGAACTTATAACAGATACTGTAAAAAAAACACACACACACACACACACACACACACACACACATACACACACAGACTCTTAAGAGCCCAATTACAAAAAATGCAATGTACTTATAGTGTCATCAAACAAACAGAAAGAAATTAGTAGTCCTCTGTAGTATGTCAAAAACTTGTGCATGCAGAACTGTTCCTGAAGGCAAAATGCCACATATCTTAAAAAGAGAAAGTACACATTTATTTTTTATGGAGAACTCTGAAGAAGACACTTTCAATGTAACTAAAATAGAAACAGAAATGTAATTTGCACGTTCTAAATAATAATAATTCATGTGGTTGTGTGTCCAACGGCATTGTTTCTTTCTATACATATATCTTCATTTTGTGAATTTACCTGTATGCCTGGAATATGTAGGAGTTAAGTTGATCCAGAATTACAGTTGCAAAATAATTTTGATATGACTAATGTGTATGTTTTACAACAGGTTTACAGGATGAAAATAACATTAAGGCATCCTCTTTAAATTTAAATGGTGCTGATCCATGGGCTACATGCTTATTTGGGTTCATGGAAAGAGGGCGTGTACTTACTACATGTCCAACAGCTGTAATGCATTCATGGCCATTTGTGTTTGGAAGAGTCAATACACTTTTCACAGTTATCGACCCAACGTAAGTACGGTGTGTGTGTGTGTGTGTGTGTGTGTGTGTGTGTGTGTGTGTGTGTAAGTACTTTGCATTTTGCTTACACAATGAATTTAGTTCCAATATGATGGATGTAGTGGAATTAAGGAAAAGGCTTAAACTAATCATAAATCAGGTTCTGGAGAAGTATGTGCTGCGTAAGCAGATTAAGAACAGAAAAGACCCACTGAGGTTTAACAACTAAATTTGCGAAATGCTGAAGACTATGTAAATATTGCCGGGCAAAAATTAGTATAAATTCATGTGTCTATAAAAATACTGATGCACAAAACTTCAGTGACTTCCATCATCATACCTTATTGAAAGATCTTGGTGAGAATCTGAGAAAATTCTGGTCCTAAGTAAAATCCCTAAGTGGATTGAAGACTTACTGTCAGTCACTCATCAACCAGCCTGGTGTAGAAAGCAGCAAAATGAAAACTGAAGTTTTAAATTTCATATTTAAGGAATCATACACAAGGAGGATTATATAGACATACTGTTGTTTGACTGTCAGACTCCCATATGGAGAAGCTAATAATGAGTATTCCTGGTAAATTTAAGCAACTGAAAGTGTTGAAAGCAAATAAGTCATTAGGTCCAGATGGAAACCAAATTTGATTTTACAGGGAGTACTCTGTGGCATTGACCCCTTACTTAGCCTGCATTTATTGCAAGTCCCTCGCCCAGCATAAAGTCCCAAGCAGCTGAAAGAAAGCGCATGTGACTCATGTATATAGTAGTAAATAAATAAAAAATAAATAAATAAATAAAAATTAGTTAACACAGGTGATTAGGAAAGCTTATTGTGTAATGTTCGAATACAATATTAGTGACATGCTGCTTAAAACAGTCACATTGATTACACATTAAGTGCCACAGCAGTCATTGGTGACTGACAATGAGCTTTCTGTTCAGTCCACATCAGTAAACTTTCCATTTAGGCCATGTCAGCTATCAGTGACTGATGGTGTAAAATACATATCAAACTAAAAAAAATTACATCTGTGTGGCGTCAATTGCCTGAGACTGCAGTGTGAGTTGAGTTTGTGTGTGTGTGTGTGTGTGTGTGTGTGTGTGTGTGTGTGTGTCGTCGTCGTCGTCTATTTTTGATTAAGGCCGTACTGGCCAAAAGCTTTGTTTGTGACTGTCATTTTGTTGTGCATGTCTGCAACTCAGCATTTGCGCTATATGGTGAGCAGCAACTTTCCTTTTCACAATATTGTTGAAAAATACATTGTTTTAAATTATATTGTGTTAAGTAATTACTTAAAATGTATTTAACATTTACTTAATATTTTTATTAGATGATTATATCATTAATGTCAGTAAAAGTAATTGATTTCCTGACCGAAAAGTTTCAATGAATTTATTGAAACATAAAAAGGTTCACAGGTACCATAAAATATGGTAAGTTCCTTAGTAAATTTTATGGCCATTTGTTTTTAAAATTGTTTCACATTTTCTTCGTAGCATAGTTTACAATATCTTGGATCTCAGCAGTTTGTGAGGTGGATGGGTAATTTCTTCTTGAATGCGGTGTTACTGGTAACCTTCTTGGTGATATTTTTATATAAAATGTGAACATTCAGACTATTGATATTCACTTAGTCAGATAAGTCGACAGCTGTCTTTCCTCTGTTGTAGTTGATTACAATTTGTGCTTTCATGTTGGGTTCCCATCAGATGTTAAAGTTTACCATTTCTGATGAGTGCTTTGTTGACAGAAGTAATATGTCATGATTATCTTTCCATTTTAAAATGTTTATTTGGTTATTCCTTTCTTATTCTCCTTTGCAGTAACATATTTTACTTTTTTGGTACTACTTGCTGTGGAGTTCCCCGTTGATTTCAATGTAATGTTCTTAGTAAATGAATATTTTTATTGATTCATTTGGCCACCATTTCTGTAGTTGTTGGTATACGGCATGTGTCCCATACAGAGTAAACTTCTATAAAGAGAGATTACAATTTCAGTGGTATAGTATTTTCATTTTGCAAAGTTTTCCCAGTATATACGTGAATGGCACACATGTAACCAGGACCACAGCACAACAAAAATATTAAAATATTTTCATTCCATATTTGTGGTATTTTTGTTTTAAATCTTGTCCAAATATAATGTGACCATGAAATGGAATCAGAGCTGCATCGGTACGTATATCTTCTGATGAAATGTAGTATGTTTTAAAATTTATATCCAAAGTGTTTATAAGTGGTTGTATTTTGGACAAATTTTTGGAACCGTTAGTCTTTTTGCTATTTGCAAAATGTATCACTCCCAGTGATATTTCACATAGGTTTCTGTACATGATTTTTTTCAGAATTCTTTGCATATGTACAGGAGCATGGGCTGATATAACTGTAAGGATGGTAATCTGATTATCCTATCCATAGAATTAGCCCAAAAAATTATTTTATTTCATTTTTGTTTTTCACTGTCCATTTTCCCAAGTGCTGGGAGCATCCACCTTCTCATTACTGCAATGCATGTAAGTTTGTTTGTTAAGCAATTTCTTCAAACAGTTTTTCCAGAACATTTAGTTCATAGCAGGTTTGTTTTGCTACATTTGATATTATATTCAAATTTTTAATTTTAATCCCACGGCAGGTAAAAAGTATAAACTTTGATTGATCACCTCTTGGATCATGCTGTTCTTCAATATTCACCTCCTCTTCCTCTGATGACGAGAACACAACCCTCAGCAACATTTTTTGGCACAAATAATTTCACCACCATCTCTTGTACTGTCATTTTCATGTTTATGTATTTAAATAGAGACAGATGGTTGTCTACACCAGACCAAGGACTTCTGAGAACTGACTGAGTATAAATGTCAAACAGTTCCACAGTGTTCTACTGTTATGTCGTAATGTACACAGATCTCAGGCAACAAGCTAATTTCTATGAAATCCTATCTAGTGGGCTAAATGATAACCATGACAAAACAGATTTGCCACTCAACATATTGAATGAATGTCAATAAGCATTACAGTTTAAATCTAATTATCTTCTACCACGATAAGAAACATAGGCCCTAATATATTTACACACCTGCATTGGGTAAGTGTTGATATTGGAGGTCAGCTTGGCATTGCTGTACCACAGTACCATTGAACTTCTAAGGCATGCAGGTGGACTAATGTGAGTTTTCTCATGGCTTCATGTAGCAGTCAGCATGTTAAATGTATTGGCGTAACATTGCAAAGTGATATGAAATTGAATGAGCATGAATGGTTGGTAGCAGAGAAGGTGAATGGACAACTTCGATTTATTGGGAGGAAAGTATAGCTCATCTATAAAGATGAGCATGTATAGAACACTAGTGTGATCCATTCGTCAGTACTACTCAAGTGTTTGGGACCACCACCAAGTTGGATTCCATGCAGATATTATGGAGACACTTTGATAGCTCAAATGGAAATCTCTGGAGGGAAGACGATGTTCTTTTCGTGAAATGCTATTGAGAAAATTTAGCGAACTGGCATTTGCACTGACAGCAGAACATTTCTACTCCCACCGTTTGTGTCTCTTTCATAAAGACCATGAAGACAAGACAAGACAGGTTAAGGGCTTGTGCAAAGGCATACAGTCAGTCATTTTTCCCATGCTCCATTTGCAGAACAGGAAAGGATATGACTTGTAGTGGTACAAGACAATTTCCACCATTCACTATATGGTGGCAAAAAACTTAGCACTAATTATGGGATAGTGGTATCTTGGGAACAGAAATTTCCGCTCTGGTATTTAAGATTATGGAAATAGAACAGTACTTAAATGGAGGCAACAAGAGCACTTTTCATGTACACAGTGAGAGGTTAAAACTGTTGACAAAATAATTACATTGGAAAAGAACAAACAAACAAATATGGGAAAATGAAATAACAATATAAAGAATACACTAGGAGTAAGTGGAGGAGGAAGAAATACTGGCACTACACCTGTGAGAAGCAGTCTAACTAGTGGATTGATCTGATCTATAGTGAGAAGTGATCTCAAATGGAATGGGTGGGAAGGACATGAAAGAAGAAAGGGAAAAGGAGTAGATGGAACAGGATGATAGGAGGTAATAATATGGTGACAGATGTGATTCCACAGAGGTGGATAAAAGCAATGTGAGGCAGAGTGTTGTTTCCCATTCATGTGTTTGTAAGGCGACTTGACTGTAACACCATGAGTAGGGAACACAGTGTGGCAGATCTGTCAGTCTGATGTGATCTGAGTTATTTTTTAACGTTGTTCTTCAAATATGGTTGCCTTTTGTTTTGTTTTCATGGTCTGGCTACTCTGTACCATGGCAGTGCGTGAACTTATTCTTCTTGACTTCGTCTCCAGGCAGGGTAATGCTATAAGAGTGTGTCTCACTATTTCCAGCTACTGAATGACGAGCACATCTTCAGTGATAATCTGCTTAATTGCTTCAACTATTTCACCAGTGGTGAAAAGAGATCCAGTTATTAATAACTCATAACTTCAAATACATTATTCAATACGTCTGATCACATTAAGCTCAACTTAAGTTCTAAGTAGATCAAACAATAGAAAATCCAGAAATCCAGGATGGAATGTAATGATATTATGAAAAGGAAAGTGGCCACTCACCCTATAGCAAAGATACTGAGTGGCAGATAGGCATAACGAAAAGATGTCACAAATAAAAGCATTCGGCCAGGAAGGCCTTTGTGAAAAATAGACTACAGACACAAACACACACTCATACAAACACAACTCGCACACACAGAACTGCAGCCTGAGGCAACTGAGGCCTCGATTGTTTTGATACTGCAGTCATGTGTGTGTGAGTTCCATTTGCATGAGTGTGTGTTTGTGTGTGCATCTGTAGTCTACTTTTCACAAAGGCCTTACTGGCCAAATGCTTTTATTTGTGACATCTTTTCGTTATGCCTATCTGTCACTAAGCATCTTTGCTATATGGTGAGTGGCAACTTTTCTTATGATACAGTGCTTACTCAGGAAAACAGCTGGTGACAGGAGGGCATGGATGCAGGATAGGTGGTGACCACTCATAAGACAGTAAAAAGGGATAAAGAGAGCTGTTAATAAGAGCCCAAGATGAAATAGCAAGGTAAAAAAAAAAGTAGACTGAGGGGTCAAGTGACATAGAGGAGTATGATGAAACAAAGAGTATCATGAGGTTAAGTGAGATGATATAAGGATAGTGACAGGAAATGGAAAGGTGATTGAGGCAGCTGGGGAACTGGTGCTAGTGGAAACTGAGGATGCTGTCTGTCTGCAAAACTGTATTATCTCTCAAATTTCTAAATTAGAGGCTTCTGCATTGTCTGTGTCAGTAGTTTCTAGATTTCAGGGCGTGATGATAGATATTAATAATTTTGACTTGGTATTTCCCCTCCAATTGCAGCAGACTTCAGTGGGTGGTCTGCAAAGAGAGATCATAAACTTGCTCATCAGTCACAGAATTGTGCTTGTTCAGTTAACAGCTTTCGGACTTTACCATCCTACCTACAAGTCATCTGATGATGTACAGCATAGTAGTATACAAAACATCAGTTAGGAATAATCAGTATGTGGAACCAAGGTACAGTCCCCAGAAAATTTGAGTAAAGTTTTAAGTGAATGCAAGATGTCAAAACATACCTTTTATGATAATAAATCCATTTTGTCTCCTGTTCACTTGTCTTGTTTTGCTTGGCTGAATGATGTACCATTTCCCCTACTATCTATATTTATTTCTCTCATCTTTTTAGGTAATTTGGTTAGTTACTAACATATGATTTAGCTCATTTGTGAAAATAGTTGTTTAACACAATGAGGTTACAAGTGGGCATACTTGAAATAATCCCATCTTGTTTAGTAGCTTGAATTTCATTTTTTTAACTGTATAAAGCAGTAGATTTTGCAATTTTGTGTGACTGTGAAGTTCATTTAATAATTACTGCACAGCAAGAATTTGATATTATTGTGCAGAAAAAAAGTTTTAAAATGATCAGCGCCTTCTAAAATTTTTCTGTGATGTTTCTTTCATTAACTTGTAAAATAACTTTCATCATATTCTGACAATGGGAAGCCCTGTATGGAATAGCAACAATATAGAAAGGATAGATTTATACTCACCACATAGACAGCACATTGAGTTAAAGACAGGCACAATGAAAAAACTGATAAAGATTAAGCTGTTGGACTAATTCCTTCTTCTGAAATAGAAAACACACACACAGTCACAAAAGCACAACTCGCACACACATGGCCACTGACTCCAGATGCTTTAGCCCGAGTCCAATAATAATATGATCAATTATCTTCAGAGCTGTTGAACCCGTGCACCAGTATCCTAGACAGGGGCTATTAGTAGGTGCTAGCACAGAGGTAAATATATCCTGATTTTTTTTTTTTACAAGGTATTATCGTCCTTGCCACATCACTCTGAAAACTGTTGCTCAAAATTATCATCATTCACTTTCGTAAACCACAAGTAAGATCTTATTCATGAAAAAATTCAGAATGGACACTGAATACCACTAATGAATTGAAACTTGCATTCAAGATAGCTAAGATGTTGACCTGTCACTGCATTCAAGGACACAAAATGTTGCCACTTGAGGAGTTATACTGTCAGCCTCATTGTTTTATTTGCAAATATTGCTTATCAACATTTTCAAAGTTAATTAGTGTCTCATTCTAATTATGATTGCATGATTCTGTGTTGATGTACACTATTTTGTTTTTATAGGCCTGTTAACGATAACCGAGCATCTCTACTTCGTGGATCGGCAACAGTAAAAAAACCTGTGAATGAAAGAGATATGTACATGCATTTATGGAAGAATTATGTGACATTTGCTTTCCGCGTTGTTCCTCCTGTGCCAAGTCCTATTGTCAGATGTGCATCTCCAGATCTAAGCCTGAGGTAAGTAAAATTCTCTGCATCTAGCCATGTTTTAACATTACCATACATTGTAAAATGGAGGATGGCATAACTATGAGTATGAACTGTGGACCTTGCCATTGGTGGGGAGGCTTTTTTGTGTGCCTCGACAATACAGATAGCCATACTGTAGGTTCAACCACAATGTAGGAGTCTCTGTTGAGAGGCCAGACAAACATGTGGTTCCTGAAGAGGGGTAGCAGCCTTTTCAGTAGTTGCAGGGGCAACAGTCTGGATGATTGACATCAACCAAAACGGCCTTGCTGTGGTGCTGCTGTGAACAGCTGAAAGCAAGGGAAAACTACAACTGTAATTTTTCCTGAGGGCTTGCAGCTTTACTGTATGGTTAAATATGATGGCATCCTCTTGGGTAAAATATTCTGGAGGTGAAACAGTCCCCCATTTGGAGCTCCAGGCGGGGACTACTCAGGATGACGTCATTATCAGGAGTGTCAGATCCCTTAATCGGGCAGGTAGGTTAGAAAATATAAAAAGGAAAATGGATAGGTTAACGTTAGATATAGTTGTGACTGTGAAGTTCGTTGGCAGGGGGAACAAGGCTTCTGGTCAGGTGAATAAAGGGTCATAAATACAAAATCATACAACAGTAATGCAGAGGTGGGTTTAATAATGAATAAAAAAATAGGAACGCTGATAAGCTACTACAAACAGAGCATACTGAATGCATTATTGTAACCAAGATGGACACGAAGCCCATGCCTACCACAGTAGTACAAGTTTATATGCCAACTAGCTGCGCAGATGATGAAGAGATTGAAGAAATGTTTGCTGCGATAAAAGACATTATTCAGATATTTAAGGGAGACAAAAATTTAGTAGTCATGGAGGATTCGAATACAATTGTAGGAAAAGGAAGAGAATGAAAAGTAGCTGCTGAATATGGACTGGGGTTAAAGAATGAAAGGGGAAGCTGCCTGGTAGAATTTATACCGAGCATAACTTAATCATAGCTATCACTTGGTTTAAGAATCATGAAAGGAGGTTGTGTACATGGAAGAGACCTGGAGACAGTGGAAATTTTCAGACAGATTATATAATGTTAAGAGAGAGATTTAGGAATCGGGTTTTAAATTGTAAGACATTTCCAAGGGCAGATGTGGACTCTGACCACAATTTATTGGTTATGAACTGTAGTTTAAAACTGAAGAAACCGCAAAAAGGTGGGAATTTAAGGAGATGGGACCTGGATAAACTGAAAGAACCAGAAGTTGTATAGAGTTTCAGAGAGAGCATTAGGAAACAACTGACCAGAACAGGGGAAAGAAATACAGTAGAAGAAGAATGGGAAGCTTTGAGAGATGAAATAGTCAAGGCAGCAGAGGATCGAGTAGGTAAAAAGACACGGGCTAGTAAAAATCCTTAGGTAACAGTAGAGATATTGAATTTAATTAATGAAAGGAGAAAATATAAAAGTGCAAGCGAAAAGGAATACAAACATCTCAAAAATGAGATTGATAGGAAGTGCAAAATGGCTAAGCAGGGATAGCTAGAGGACAAATGTATGGATGTAGAAGCATATATCTGTAGGGATAAGACAGATACTTCCTGCAGGAAAATTAAAGAGACCTTTGGAGAAAAGAGAACCGTCTGTATGAATATCAAGAACTCAGATGGCAACCCAGTTCTAAGCAAAGAAGGGAAAGCAGAAAGTTGGAAGGAGTGTATAGAGGGTCTAGACAAGGACTATGTACTTGAGGGCAATATTGTGAAAATGGAAGAGTACGTAAATGAAGATGAGAGGAAGATATGATACTGCATGAAGAATTTGACAGAGCACTGAAAGACCTAAGTTGAAACAAGGCCCCAGGAGTAGACAACATTCCATTAGAGCTACTGATACCCTTGGGAGAGCCAGCCATGACAAAACTCTTCCGTCTGATGAGCAAGATGTATGAGGTAGGTGAAATACCCTCATACTTCAAGAAGAATATGATAATTCCAATCCCAAAGAAAGCAGGTACTGACAGGTGTGACAATTATCGAACTTTTAGTTTAATAAGTCATGGTTGCAAAATACTAACATGAATTCCTTACATACAAATGGAAAAAACTGGTAGAAGCTGACCTCAGGGAAGATCAGTTTGGATTCCGTAGTAATTCTGGAACACACAAGGCAATACTGACCCTATGACTTACCTTAGAAGATATGTTACAGATAGGCAAACCTACATTTCTAGTATTTGTAGATTTAGAGACAGCTTTTGACAATGTTGACTGAAATACTCTCTTTTAAATTCTGGAGGTGGCAGGTGTAAAATATAGGGAGTGAAAGGCTACTTACAATTTGTACAGAAACCAGACGGCAGTTATAAGAGTCGAGGGACGTGAAAGGGAAGCAGTGGTTGAGAAGGGAGTAAGACAGGGTTGTAGCCTATCCCTGATGTTATTCAGTCTGTGTATTGAGCAAGCAGCAAAGGAAACAAAAGAATAATTTGGAGTAGAAATTAAAATCCATGGAGAAGAAATAAAAACTTTGAGGTTTGCCAATGACATTGTAATTCTGCCAGAGACAGCAAAAGACCTGGAAGAGCAGCTGAATAGAATGGACAGTGTCTTGAAAGGAGGTTATAAGATGAACATCAACAAAAGCAAAACAAGGATAATGGAATGTAGTCAAATTAAATCAGGTGATTCTGGGGATATTAGATTAGAAAATGAGACATTAAAGTAGTAAATGAGTTTTGCTATTTGGGGAGTAAAATAACAGTGCTGGTAGAAGTAGAGTGGATATATAAAATGTAGACTGCCTATGGCAAGGAAAGCGTTTCTGAAGAATACACATTTGTCAACATTGAGTATAGATTAAAGTGTCAGGATGTCTTTTGTGAAAGTATTTTTATGGTGTGCCATGTACAAAAGTGAAACATGGATGATAAGCAGTTTAGACAAGAAGAGAATAGAAGCTTTCGAAATTTGGTACTACAGCAAAATGCTGAAGTTTAGATGGGTAGATCACTTAACTAATGAGAAGGTACTGAATAGAATTGGGGAGAAGAGGAATTTGTGGCACAACTTGACTAGAAGAAGGGATCTGTTGGTAGGACACCTTCTGAGGCATCAAGGGATCAGCAATTTAGTACTGGAGGGAAGTGCAAAGGGTAAGAATCAAAGAGGGAGACCAAGAGATGAATACAGTTACCAGATTCAGAAGGATGTAGGCTGCATTAGTTATTCATAGATGAAGAGGCTTGTACAGGATAGAGTAGCATAGAGAGCTGTATCAAAGCAGTCTCTGGACTGAAAACCACGAAAACAAGAGGGGAAATGGAAAAGTTTGCAAATACAGGGGATTACTTTTTTAAAAAAATGCCTTGAGCATATGAATTCTCATTAGCAATGAAAAAATGTGGACTTAATGAGAATTTTATACTGAACTGAAATATAATTGCATTTTATCCATGATGAATGGTTGTGTGTGTGTCTGTTTGGTGAAGCTTACTTTCACTTCTTTGTTTCTTTTCTTTGAAGACAGTGCTAGATAGGCAGCTTTACTTGTCTTTTCTGAAGCATGCAATCTATTTCCATCTCCAGTAGCGATCTTATGGTGTAGAAAAAAATCAAAACCTATAAACAAAACAGAAGGAATCAGGACAACGTTCAACAGCAATGTTATAAATACACATTATAGGAGTGGAAAATTCAGAACAGGATAAAAACAATATGAAAAGGATAGAATGGTAGTCATTATGTAAAGGAGGCATTGAGAGGCAGAGAGGCACAGTGAAAAATGACTGCTAGATATTATCTAAATCCTTCATCACATGTAAACAAAACAAAACACACACACACACACACACACACACACACACACACACACACACAAGTGTACATGCGCAATCACATGGCCAATTCCACCTCCGGGCACTAATGCCCAACCCTTAGCACCCTTTGATGACAGTGGCTCATGGCGCTGTGTGTGTGTGTGTGTGTGTGTGTGTGTGAGAGAGAGAGAGAGAGAGAGAGAGAGAGAGAGAGAGAGAGAGAGAGTTAGTTTTGTTTTGTCTAACCTGATAAATGACTTAGCTAGTAATATCTAGCAGTCTTTTTTCATTGTGCCTGTCTGCCACACAACACCTGCTGTATGTGATGAGTTACAATCTGTTCTTTTCATATTGTGGTTATATGTGTAGTATATTTTTTACAATCTTGTTACACATTTTTGTCACTATTTTCCAGTGATCACTCTTTCGTTATAACTTAATGCATTTTTAGGTTAATAAAGTTTTAGTTATTATAAGCATTAGCTGACTTTTAGTTGATTGTCCATCATAGATCCCCCCATGAAGAACCTTTTAAGAATGTAGAATGAGGTAAAAGTTATGTTCACAAAGTAAAACAGCTGTTTGAAATTTTTTATTAATAACATTAAATTAAGTAGTATAAAGTGCTGACACTGACTCAGGCGAAATCTGTTGCAATAAGTTTAACGAGAAAGTTTCTACTTTGGAACAAGCTGGTACTTTCTCAGTTACATTAAACTGCAGCTATTTATTATCCATTGCTGTTTAACATCTGCATGACTGTGTAGCTATTTGTCATATACTGACACTTCTGTGTATGCTGCAAGAACAGAAGTCTTTTTACTGTGAATGTTACACTCCTGACCACCTCTATAGCTAAATGGTTAACATTGCTGCCGTTGGTGTGGAAGGAGACGGATTTGATCCCTTGTCCCTTCTCGGATGTTTCTGGAACAGGAAGGTGGGGTCCACTCAGCCTCATGAGGTCATATGAGAAGCTGTGGCATCATCAGGATTTGTCTGGTGGCAATAATGCCTGTAGTGATTGGTGACATGCTGATCATGTATCCCAGAATCATAGTTCACTCCTTGGACTGCCTCGTAGATAGCAGTCGGTCAGTCGACAGAGGCCCTAGGCCCAATATGTGAATGATATTTACATTATGTTACTACTGCTCCTAACAGGAACCTGTAATCCATGAATCCAGACGATCAGATGTTTATAGGAGGAATAGCAAGCAAGGTTATTTTAAATTTTCTTTTGAATTTATAGAGATTCTCAATTTCTTATTTTCTGTGCAACAGATTGTGGAAGATCTTTGCGTCAAAATAAAAAATACCATTTTCTGTACCCTAGACAAAGAGTTGAAATCTGCATCGGTACTATTTTTTGATCTTTTATTGTGCTTCTATATACAAACTAAATCTGAAACTGATTTTCTTTATTAGCAACAAATGCCATTAAAGGGTAAGTGTGCCTGAAAGTGAATGTAGGTATTCCAGTACCTCACTTTTGCTGAATGAATATTTTCTTTGCTTTAGCTGCATTGACCCTAGAAGGTAATTCTAAAAGTTAAAGGGATGTAAAATATTCAAAATAAGCCAGCAATCTTGTCTTAGTCACCACATTGAGACAAAATCAAACAATGTTAAGTCCACTTGTAGCTTATTTATACAGATTAGGAGCAACAACACAGCCAGAAACAGAATCGAACCTCATGTGTCTCCATCGAGAGTTCAGTTTTATTCCTGTGGTGTCATTTTCCAATGTGTCCTTTTGCTTCCTGTTGTACAGCCAATACTCAATCCACGCAAGAGGGATGCCACAAAAGCAATAATATTTTTTTTTTTTTTTTTCACAACTAGGGTTTTATATACTACACAAGTGAAGGTGGTGGGTGATTCGGAATGTATCAACAGAAGACTTTTTGGTGTTAAACTATGTCAGGACTTAATTTGTGGGATAATGTATGGTGTTTTCTTTAGAAAATTCTTAACAAATGCTAAACTTGGGGGCAGTTCACAATTTACACTGTGCAAAATGAACCAATTTTCTGTTGTAGGCCACTGTCTCAAAAAAGATTTCAAAAGCATGGACTGGGTAACAGGAGTTTGAATTTACAGGTTATTTTCTTGTCTCTCTTTTTGTACATAGGTATCATTATTTTTTATTCAGACCTGTTGAGGGATATCCCTTGTACCATTGACTCACTAAAAAAACCTCATTGTTCCTATGAAATCAGCATAAGATTTTGATATTCTATGAGAAGCACTGTCACAACCAGGATGATTACAATCCTTAGCAACATGATGATTTTTTTGAAATCTCCTTCAGGTTTAAATATCTGCATCTAATGTCTGTCAGCAGTGTATACAATGCGTCTCATAGCAAATCTGATGCATTTGTATCTGGTTGTTTTTTCACTGGTTAAGTCTTTGCAGTGACTGTGAGGAAGTAATCACTGAATTTGATGACCAACAGTTTCAGCTTTTATCCATGAAATGGATATCATCTGGTTTTCTGTTTTTCATTATTTGTTGTTTGGTAATTTTCCATTTCATTTTGGTTAATGTGGTAATTTTCCATTTCATTTTGGTTAATGCTTGACATGTTTTAGTTTTTGTGTACAGTACACACATTTTAATTTTTTGATAACAGCCTAGAGTAGGAGGTACTTTAATTCCATTTAATTCCAACTTCTGTCAGCTACTTACATTCTGAAGTAGATGAGTCTTTCTCTTCTTGGCAGCGAATCCCTTCACCACACATGCTGTTCGCTCATTGTCTCTGCTCCTGTTGAATTTTAATCAGTATTATTTTGGACAAAAACAGAACAGGAAGTGCTTAAGGAAAATATTTAAGAAAGCTTTAAATTTTTGATTTACATTTTATGCTTTACGAATCTCTTCCGACCATTCTTCCCTTAAGTTTTTTTTTAACTCTACGGCAGGGTTATTGGTCCATCACCACCCCTCCACCCCCACTCAGTTTATGCATTGTATGGACCACATAAATAATTACTTCTGGTTTTTCCAGTAATTTTTCATTTGATCAGAGTGCTGTTGTTGCCATACATCTGACCACTTTGCTCCAGTTTTCTTTTTTAAGATGGAAATGAAAATCTAACTTTTTCTTTCGAAACCTATCTCTGTTCAGAATTACATGTTCTTCAGTCTTCATCTCTTTCAGACACTTCTGATTTTTGGTGCTACTTGCACCAGGATGTTGACATGTTCAAAAATTCCTTTTCAGAACCTGTTTTCATTCGCCTGAACCATATATCCATACAACAATGTCTTCTGTTTTCTCATTGTTACATTTAGATGTAGTGATCATCATTACTCCTGTTCCTGTATTCGTGCTGTGTTTTATTTGTCCCAGTGTATTTCTTCAGATTTCCCTCTGCTTCTTTCCATGTTTTCTGTTTCTCCTGTCTTAACTACATCCAGGCTGCATATAAGCATTTCGGTTTTATTACTCTTATCTTTATTTAACTGAAAGTCCATTTCCACCTTCCTTGCTCTGAGTCTATTAGCCTCTCTGTCACAGTCATTCATCTGCATTACTTCACCAAGACATTTAAATTTATTCATACTCTTAATTTTTCGGTAACAAATGTTCATGAAATGTAGAATGTTTTATATGCCATGTATTATAATTTTGCTTAAGATGTTTTAAAGCCTGTTTTTCCCTGCAGTTATTTTCAAAATGTTGATTGTTATTGCTACCATTACTATGTCTTCGGATGGTGTTTCAAGACAGTCAGTAAGAGATAGACATTGAATTGTAAGATCCTTGTTTTTGTAGCCCAGTTGCATCTTGTCATTTGCTCCGTTCTTTCTGAGTTGTTGTTCCCATTATTGGATCTTTTCAAGAACACAGTGGAAAGAAATAGGGGGTAGACCTCTCTTTGCCTAACACTCATTCACACATCAAAAACTTCAGGTACCTCTACTAAAAATTATCTTTAGTTTTTGTATTTATTAGTATATACCAAATTACATTCCTTGTTTTATCATCCACACAAAACTCTTCCAATATTTGGAACAAAGATGTTATGTCAACACAGTCATATGCCTTTTGATGTCCACAAATACAGTAACATACGGCATGCATTTTACTATTCTGTCTTGGATAATGAGCGTAAGACTCAAGATCTGCTTCAGCACTTTAAAAAGGATCTTGTATGTAACTGGTAAGAGTGATACACTCTGTAGTTGTGGACAAGAGTTTTATCTCCTTTCCTATGTGAAGGATAAATTAAGGTGCACTTCCAATCATCTGAAATTTCTTTCTTTAGCCATATATTCTGCACTACTTGTTTTAACATCTGCAGTAGATTTCCTTTGCCTGGTTTCTGTAATTATGCACCTGCTACTTTGTTGTTTTTCATTTATTGAATGGTTTCTAAAAATTCCTCCTTATGTGGTGGCTTTTATACAAGAACTTCACTTTCTATGTTGAGGTGGGAAGTCTCTCTTTTGGTTCATCACAGTATAATAATTTCATGAAATATTTAGTTAATAATTCACAATTTTCTTTGTTTGGGAATGCTAACTTTCCATTTTCCTTTCAAAAGGAGAGATGGGGTTGTATGTAGAAAACATTTTTGTTGGAAAATGTTACAAAATATTACACTGCAGTAATTCTCCTGAGGCATGTTGAATTTGAGGTGAACAGCAGCACGCAATATAACTGGTGCCTATTTGAATCTGGAAAACAAAGAGAAAAAAAAATCTATGTAATCCACATGAGTGTACCTAATGAACAATGTGGAGGATTTTAAGTTAACTGAGTTTTGTGTAATTGGCAAGAATCTGAATGAAGTCATTCAGTTTTCACCAAAAAAGGACAGTCATTTGTTAATAATTATTGTTTAAAATAACTAATAGAAAATCCCTTATATGGTTCACTTCAAGGTTAAATTTTCAAATAAAAAGATTGAAAATTAAAGTTACGCTGTATGCTGTTTTGAAATATCATATTCTGAGAAAAATGCATTTGGAGTCTTGAAATGTGTTAAAGACATGAACAAATTGAAAAATTCTACTTTTAGAAACTCTTACCACTGGCCTGTCATACTGTTGCCATTGCAATTTAAATCATATCCACTAGTTTATCACAGAAATATCAGTCAAGATAATTCCATGAACACACAAAACTTTACAATTCTGTTTAGCCCTATTCCAAGAAGGCATCTTGCTAGGATGGTTGATTTCATATATGTTCGATATAAACTTACTACTTGGTATAACAGTTTCTGGGCAGTGGGGACAAGCGATAATTATTGTGGAGCTTAAGCCTTGAGAACTTCATTCTTGCAACATGATGTCTGCATTGCACGTTTTACATTTCATGTGTTGAGAAATAACAGAGAAAATGGCAATAAAATTGATAATCCTGTAGCTCAGTCCATAATTCGCATCCAAATCCTGGTCACTGTCTTTCAGTTTCTTAGCAGTAACGACATACTGCTTCAATGTCTTTTTGGATGCAATGTTTTTGTACATTTTCTGCCTGAGTACACTTTCTTACCACTCCTCCTCACTTGAATGACAAAACTATACACTATAAGATCACAAATACAGTATCAAAAGTTGATACTACTCAGAAAAATCAACATTCGAAGTAAAAGAATGGTCTTTTGTAAACATACAGATGCTTACTGATGCCAAGCTAATGTGTTATTAAGTTTTTGAAAACAGCCACAAGTCACTCTTAGTATTTTTTGTTTACCAGTTTTGCTCCTCAACAACTAGAGAATTTTAAGAACATACAATTTAAAGTTGGCCGACAGCACTAAAGATTGTGTTTAAAGTTGGCTGACAACACAGATTAAATGTAATCTTTGCTCCTGTCAGTGTCATCATTTACTGCAGTAAACAGACATTTTAATCTTCAGTACTTTCAGCCAACTTCAAACTGTATATTCTGATGATGATCTTCATTTGAAGAGTGAAACCAGTAAATAAAAAATACTAAGTGTGACTTATGGCTGTTTCCAAAAACTCAGGTTTAACAGTTGCTTCACCTGCAAATGATGCCTGCTCTTGCTAATGTATCATTGTTGTGGAAATGCTTTTGACTACACTCAGACCCAACAGGGGTATCGAGCTGGTGCAAGTAGGCTGTTTCGTGACATGTGAGGTACTAGAGGAGCAGCTCAGAATTCCACAGAACAGTTTTTACCTCTGGGAATCAGATTTTTTGTCCCATATTTTAGAAGGTTTGAAACAACTTTTAAGCCAATTAAGAAACAGATTTTTTGAAAATGCTACAGTGGTAAAATGAATTTTCCTTCTAGTGTGAATACCACCCTTGACATGGCTGCTTGTGTTTTGTCAGAGCTTCCTCATATTCTTTGTTTCACCGTCTATGTTTCTTATTTATTGTTATTGAAGCTGTTTTGACAGCAATCTTTATCATTCTGTCTTCCATCCCTTCCCGTGTTTGAGTATATCAATGTGTCGGGGTTTTAAATGGAGTCGTTTGTGTGTTGTCATTGGTTAAGTTCAGGCACATCTCATGGTTTTCATACTGGGGGTGGTTACAAAATTTATCAATTGGAGCTAATCTTGACCTCGGGCTACGCTACAGAACAGTCTGTCACCACGACCAATATTTTAGAGGGGCAGGGGGGAATATCATACTCTAGCCAAACGTCTACATACTGTAGTGTCTTTCTGTTTCATAAGGAACTACTAAATAGCATCAAAGGCTGACTCCAAGGTAAAATCTAGAGGTAGTTCATTTATCCTCCAACATCACATTTCCCAACAGTTTACTACAACAGATGCGTTTTGGGGAGATCTTTAATGCACTGCATACTTAATTTTCTTGGTACTTTCATTTCTAAATTTCTGATGTTTAATGTTTTCTGCACTTGAACTGTGGCATTTGTGCCTTTTCTTGACAAAAAAAGGATGTTGTCATGATGTCACAGATCTTGTGCTGTGAGTGGCTGACAAGAGCAACCCGAGCAACAGTGCATTACAAAAATATGCAGTTTAAGTGATATAGCACACACAATCCCTCAACTGCATTCTGCACATTGCCTGTTAAAATTTTGTGTATACTCTTGCGTGTTCTCATTCTTGATTCATGTTTACATTGGGTGTGAGTGCACCAGTTCCCTTTACTTTCATCCTAACCACATATTCCAAAATTTTACCTCATAAATTGCACATATTGTGTTGTTTCTGAGCTCATGTATGCTGCTATTATTCGCAAGAAATCAAAACTCACTAAACTCAGGGATAATACACTCACAAAAAGAAACTTGCTAATAACATATGTTACCCACAGTCAGCAAGCAAGGACACTAATGTAACGGGATATATTTCGTGCATGGGTTATATTTTGTGCGCTTTTTCCTCAAATCATTCATGAAATTCTCACTAGGTGGTGATATTTGTATAACTGTACTCTAGTGCACTCTGGTTCCATATGCAATCGTATTCCAGCGGTAGACAGAATAGCCTATGGCAGACACAAGAAGAACTGTCTAGAATGCTATCAAAACAATAATACTTAGTATCAATTTATGACATGTCAAAGCACAATAGAGACACACAGAGACAAGGATTCGATCATGAAGTTTCAGTAACTCTATTCATTGTCTTTTGATTTAACCAGTGGAATTTGAAATTTGTGTGCAGGTTGATAAGGCACATTTACACAAAACACCAGAGCCTTCGGGACAGCCATAAGAGCTATGTACTGAGGAACCCCCCCCATATGGCTGCTATATAGAGCTAAGCAGCAGTTTAAGGTGCAGCCTTAAGGCTAGGTACTACCTGTTCAAAAAACATCAGTTAGTATCGCGTATCAACAGTTCTGAAAATGTTGACCTGCATTATTTAAATCTTTGTGGAAAATATGCAGCTCCATCTCAGAGCCTTTAATTATGAGTTGTGGCTGGTTAAGTTACTACAACACACTGAACACACTGTTTTTTTTTTTTTATAATCTGAACCTCATTGCTCACAATGTCAAAGTTTTTCTGCCTGGTTACTCAGCCGGCCGCGGTGGTCTCGCAGTTCTAGGCGCGCAGTCCGGAACCGTGCGACTGCTGCAGTTGCAGGTTCAAATCCTGCCTTGGGCATGGATGTGTGTGATGTCCTTAGGTTAGTTAGGTTTAAGTAGTTCTAAGTTCTAGGGGACTGATGACCACCGCAGTTGAGTCCCATAGTGCTCAGAGCCATTTGAACCATTTTTTTTGGTTACTCAGTTTCCAAAGCACAGAAGCTGTAGGATAAATCTAAACTGAAGCTATCAAATGTGCACCATCTCTTGGATGTTTTGACTGATGCAGTAGACTTGAAAATAATACTGTCTTCTGAACTGACTCTAACATAGTGACTTCATAGACTTTCCAGCGTAATAATTCTTGATAGTCTTCTGGGGTTTGCTGCCGGATGATAAAATCATGACTCTATATTTTGGTGATCCATGCGTCTACCATCTTCAGGAGAATACTGCAGCCGCTGCTGCCGATGATGATGATGAGTCCTGCCAAAACTGATCCAAGGCTACAAATCATCATCCTAAATAGGCCTTCATACTGTATTTGGAACGTGCATCAGCCAACACAGTTGTGTTGACCCAGAGACTGTTCTGATGGTGCTGCCCCTGTTAGAACACAAAAGTGTGTTATGTCTTGATGCAAGTTAGGACAGGGTTCACCCCCTGCTAAGAGGGAAACCTTTGCCTTTATTAATAATTTTATCTGCCAACCCAATTTTGGTTGACTCTTTATAAATGCTTTTCCAAAACCTGAAAGTACTGGCAACTGTCAGTGTCTCATTAAATTTCATTCCTTGTCCCTTGTTTACACAATGTTTCACTACTACCAATTTTTCTGACTGTTGTAGACTTGTACGGCAGTGACGTTCCACATGCCTTTCATGGTCTGTGAGAATCAAATGGCTTCTATAAGTCTTTCCACATTGTCATGAATTTCTATATCTGGCAGGGTTTCTAAGTCCCAAATCATATCTGATAGAGCCACGTTATGTCTTAATCTTGGAAGGCAGACAGAACCCAGTCTTAATGTTAAAACTCCTCAGAATATTTCCAATCTTAAACGCTATATCCCCAGCATAAGCAATAAAGATGACAGAGCTATACTTCTCTTTGTGCACCTCTTGGGATGGTCCAAATTCCATATCCCAATAAATCTGCTTCTCAGAGTGTCCATTTTCCTCATACACAACCGTCAATTGTATGAGTTCCTGGGTTAAACTGTGTCAGAAATATGTTCTCGTACCAGAGTCCTGAGAATGCCGCAACACTGGAATGGTGAATGGCAACTCTTAGTGTACAGATACTGATTGGTATGTGTCAGCTTTTTGTGAACACTATGCCCCAGAGAACCATCATGTTTGTTATAAACCACGATGTTAAAAAATGGAAACCTCCCATCACTTCCAACGTCCATGGTAAATTTAACCCTGGGATGAAGACAGTTGAAATGGTTCTAAAATCTGCGAGGCTAGGCAAAAAAGGTATCATCGACATACCTCCAGTAGCACATTGGTTGTGAAACTGGAGTCCTGAGTGCTCTATCCTGAAGCCCTCATGAATAAACTGATGACTATGGGCAATAAAGGGCTACCAATTAGAGGACTGCATGTGGTTTTTATGCTCACTTGAATTGCTTGGTGCATGTAGTTTGCGAATGTCTAGCATATGTTAATACAGCTGGTTTGGATGTGGGTAGCAACTACATTTAACTGCCTTCATGCTTGTTTGAGAATCTCACGCTCAAATGACCTGACTCTCTACTCTAGTTACTCCATACCTGCTCTGTTGCCCACTGCAGCATCATGACACATGGAGATGAGGTGAAGGAGAGTGAAAAGCAAAACTTGATTTGAAAGAATATATCCAGCTTGCAAAAGATGATGGTCTTAGCAGTGTTTGGGAGAGAGTTTCATCAATGACTGTTAAGGATGAACAGGTGATGTGAATTTCATACAGAAAAAGCTTGAAGCAAGGAACATAGACTAGGTGGAACAGCTTATTTTGAATGCTACAATCTGTAGTTAAACAGTTTGAGAATGTCACGGAAAGGCATGCAGAGAATTTGCATCACTGAATAACTTATTGGTTATTATAACGACACTGCAAAAGAGTTCATGACATTTTTAGAGCCATCCAAAGATGCAACAGAATTGCATGAAGGCTAAAAGTATCCTACAGTTCAGTTTAATTTATTATGGGTGCATAAACTGAAAAGTCATACCAACATAGTGCCTGAAGATTCAGAGGTACGTTTAAATTACTGTACACCCAGTTTCCTTGCTAATAGTTGCCGTGTGTCCAGTAAATGAAAATTGTGCTTAATTGCAAAATACCAGCTTTGGTGTCCCTGCCATTTTGGAACTACAATAGAACTGTCATATTATCATCTATTAACTATAGAAGCTACAAGTGCTGAAAGTGTGATGTCTCCATCTCATAGGAGAGAAAGTGTAAATTCAGATGTTGCACAGAGTAGACACTTTTCTGTGACTGCCCGTTAGATTACAAAGAATGATGTCCATTTCTAATAGAGATGAGATGTTAAATACTGTGTGTTAAAGTTGTTATGAAATATCCATTCTAGGTAAGGTAGACCAAAATTATAATGTGACAATATCATCTTACTCAGTTTTTGTGATGCCTGTAAATATATAGTTAGTGCCCCCAGAAGAACATCAACCACACTCACAAACCAATGTAATGTAGTCTCTGTTTTCAGAGTTGTTAGACCAGCGATCATCAATTTGTGACCCATGGGCTGCATGCGGCCTGAATCAAGTATTCTTGTGGCACGTGGTTCTCAGCCATACTTTATAATAATATTTATCAAGTGACTAACATCTAAATGCAAAATGTCAGTTAACATTGAGAGTGTCAAAAGAGTGCAGTTTTCCTGCTCAGTAACAAACAAAAATTCTTGCAGAGGCAATAGTATTTTAAGTTGTGCTTAATTTTATGTGATATTGCCGAGTTCAGTTAGGAGCAAAATAAAGTTGTCTGCTTACCTCAGGCATGGAGGTTTAAGTAGAGTGGCCACTATCAGAGTAAGGGAGTGTGATGGAGGGAATGTTTTGTTGTTTGTCTTCCATTGTTAAAACTCACAGGCATGAGCTACTCATACTGATCAGCTATTATGATTCTTATTTCTAGTAAGAAACATTAATTTAAACTAGGCTGCTGTAATACAATGCATTGAGCAGAAGGAAAATGATGTTCAAAACATCTAGGAACCGTTTGCGATTGTTGCTGATAAGTCTTCTGGGCTGTATGGCCATTATTGAAGAAACTTTTTGATCTCTGATGTTTTGTCCAGAGCTGCATTGGACTTCTTCAGAGGTGTTCCTGGTGATGCTAAGACTTGCCAACTGACAAGTTGGATGTTACAGAATGACTTACTGTGCAAAGTGGGTGTCTTCAAGTTTAATGTGATCAGCAGAGATAATCTTTGTCAGAGATATCCTTTGTCAGAGACAAAACTTAACTATCGATTGTCGCTAGTCAAGGATAAGAAACTTATCTATTGATTCTGCTAAACCACTGTCCACTTATCACCGAGTTTCATACTTCTTGTTTTCTGTTAAAATGATATATGTTAGATGTTATGTATTTTGATGGCTTCTCTGTGTAGTTTTTTATGAGTGTTTTTCATTATAGATAAAATTTTGATTTCAGAAAACTGCACTTCATGATGTCCTGCTCTGTTACAGCTGATTTTTCTATTTTCCCTAGTCAGCAAAGACGTTTATGCCCCCCCCCCCCCCCCTCCAGTCTTTTACTCGTGCTTCTCTTAGTAGCTCCGATGTAGACCTTTCCACAAGTCAAGTACACAAAATCTTACATGCTCCACTTGCTGACAGAGGAGGGCATGTGTCCTTAACAGATCGGAGTGGTTTACGTATTTTCTTAGTTGGTCTAAAAACTGTTGTGATGTCATGTTTCTGTAAAATCTTGCAAACTGATCAGTTACTTTTTTGATAAAATGGGGAGAAACCATACTCTTCCATCATTGTGTGTATTGTTGTCCTTTTTTCCTACTGTTAGTCTTTCATAGATCCCTATTTATTTCTTTGCTTGAATAGCCATTCGTCTTGAAAGCCTGCTTCAGATGTTCTAATTTACCATCCAAATTCTTTTGGCTGTGTCAACAAGATTTTTAATGACACCTTTCTGTTGTTGTGGATGGTGGTTAGACTTCTTATGTAAATATTTGTGTATAGGCAGTGGCTCTACAGAATCAATAGATAAGTTTTTTATCTTTGACGTGCAACAATCGATAGTTAAGTTTTGTCTCTGACAATGATTATCTCTGCCGATCGTGTGTAAACTTGACCAGTCTGCCTTGTTAGTCAGCAAGACTCAGCGTTGTCAGAAGCAGCTCCAAAGATTTCCTCGCAGCTCTGGATGAAACAAAATGAAAAGTTTCTTTGACCATGACTATACAGGCTGGTAGACTCATCAGCAACTATGACTTCCAGTTGTGATAGCCCTCATTGTATGATTTATGGTCATGTCTCATATTGCATAACGCTCTTAAGTATAAGTAAAGTTGCTGTTGTTAAGCTATTAATCATCTGCTCACACGGACTAACATACTTACTTATGTAGGTAACCAATTAATAATGAGATCGGTACATACATGGCCATAGGTGCTGACCCACAGTGTTGGTATTAGCTCCTGTGCAAAAAAGTTTAATGCCCACTGGGTGTGTCTGTGTGCCACATCATACTCAATCTACCAATGAGCGTGATCTGTATTTATCCTGAATACTTAGTTGGGACAATGGAGATCCACTTGAACGTGGAAGTTTAACTGTAGTCTATTTTCCAAGCAAGCAAGAAGAAAGTTTCATTTTCCAGGCTGAAATACAGATAGCAAAATATATTTCAATTTGCAGGGAATCCTATCTGAGACTGATGAAGCACACTTGACACAAAACGAGTATATGACATTACTATAATTAATTTAATTACATCACTATCAGAATATAACTAAGAGATAATTTTCTTCCTGTTTGATTTCTCATTTCTTAGTTTGCAAAATTCATGTATGTAACTTTGAATCAATAAAGCAGATGTCGTTATAAGAAACAGCAATGTGATTTTTCATTCTGAGAATAACCGTCATTACAAAAGTTGATAGTTCCTTAGTTTTCCTGTGAAACTTTTAACTTTTTTTCCAAATTTGTTAATGTTTAAAGCAAGCAGTTTCTTCTTACAGATCATAAGTACATCACATTTAGATGCTACCTTGTAGGAATATACGCCCACTGCATAAATAATGAGAGTTTTTCAGAAGCCATACCAGCCTACAAACACACAGAACAGCAAGCATGTCAAACTGGGCAGCCTCTGCCCTCCATACTCACCAGCACTGCTCCTAGCTTTTATACTTGCACATGCCACGCCCAAGTGTGATGTGCTTGAGTGAGCAAAATACTGATTTTTCTAACTGTTGTAGCCTCACATTATGGCAATGTTCCATGCAGCTGTCCTGAACTGTGCAAATAAGATTGTAAGCCTTCTCAAACTGACATGGAATTTTGTGTATGCCAGGCTACCTAAGTCCCAAATCATCTTTGACAAGAGCCAAGCAGTGCCTTAATTTTGGAAGGTGGGTCAAACACACTGTTTATGTTAAAACTCCTTAAAATTCTTCCAGTCTTAAATTATATGGCCCCATCAGAAGGAATAAAGGCCATATATCTGTGCTTCTCTTCATGCTTCCAGCTGTCTCTAACATTATCCCTGAAAACTTCACCTCACAGTTGTCAACTCTTCTAATGCAAAATTGTCTAGGTGTTTCAGTATTAGATGTTGTTTTTCCAGTGTGTTTAAGTAATAATGGCAATCACTAAACCATCAGAAATGATCATTATCAGTCTTCACATAGGCTGCAGAACAACTGACTATCTTCATATCGATTTTCGTTCCTACTAGTATACAGCAGTTGGAAGATTTTTCCATTTGCATATTAAAATTACAAGAGCTATTTTATTAAATATACACTCCTGGAAATTGAAAAAAGAACACATTGACACCGGTGTGTCAGACCCACCATACTTGCTCCGGACACTGCGAGAGGGCTTACAAGCAATGATCACACGCACGGCACAGCGGACACACCAGGAACCGCGGTGTTGGCCGTCGAATGGCGCTAGCTGCGCAGCATTTGTGCACCGCCGCCGTCAGTGTCAGCCAGTTTGCCGTGGCATATGGAGCTCCATCGCAGTCTTTAACACTGGTAGCATGCCGCGACAGCGTGGACGTGAACCGTATGTGCAGTTGACGGACTTTGAGCGAGGGCGTATAGTGGGCATGCGGGAGGCCGGGTGGACGTACCGCTGAATTGCTCAACACGTGGGGCGTGAGGTCTCCACAGTACATCGATGTTGTCTCCAGTGGTCGGCGGAAGGTGCACGTGCCCGTCGACCTGGGACCGGACCGCAGCGATGCACGGATGCACGCCAAGACCGTAGGATCCTACGCAGTGCCGTAGGGGACCGCACCGCCACTTCCCAGCAAATTAGGGACACTGTTGCTCCTGGGGTATCGGCGAGGACCATTCGCAACCGTCTCCATGAAGCTGGGCTACGGTCCCGCACATCGTTAGGCCGTCTTCCACTCACGCCCCAACATCGTGCAGCCCGCCTCCAGTGGTGTCGCGACAGGCGTGAATGGAGGGACGAATGGAGACGTGTCGTCTTCAGCGATGAGAGTCGCTTCTGCCTTGGTGCCAATGATGGTCGTATGTGCGTGTTTGGCGCCGTGCAGGTGAGCGCCACAATCAGGACTGCATACGACCGAGGCACACAGGGCCAACACCCGGCATCATGGTGTGGGGAGCGATCTCCTACACTGGCCGTACACCACTGGTGATCGTCGAGGGGACACTGAATAGTGCACGGTACATCCAAACCGTCATCGAACCCATCGTTCTACCATTCCTAGACCGGCAAGGGAACTTGCTGTTCCAACAGGACAATGCACGTCCGCATGTATCCCGTGCCACCCAACGTGCTCTAGAAGGTGTAAGTCAACTACCCTGGCCAGCAAGATCTCCGGATCTGTCCCCCATTGAGCATGTTTGGGACTGGATGAAGCGTCGTCTCACGCGGTCTGCACGTCCAGCACGAACGCTGGTCCAACTGAGGCGCCAGGTGGAAATGGCATGGCAAGCCGTTCCACAGGACTACATCCAGCATCTCTACGATCGTCTCCATGGGAGAATAGCAGCCTGCATTGCTGCGAAAGGTAGATATACACTGTACTAGTGCCGACATTGTGCATGCTCTGTTGCCTGTGTCTATGTGCCTGTGGTTCTGTCAGTGTGATCATGTGATGTATCTGACCCCAGGAATGTGTCAATAAAGTTTCCCCTTCCTGGGACAATGAATTCACGGTGTTCTTATTTCAATTTCCAGGAGTGTAATTGTTCAATGGAATATGATCTTCAGGTGATTTCCAGATTATGGTTAGTTTGCCATAATAGTTCCTAACTGAGAATAGTTTAGTGACAATATTGCAACATAATTTTAAATCATGAGTTTATTTATGTTACATTAAAACTTTTATTTATAAGGGCAATGTATTTGGACAACATTTGCTACTTTGAGAATTACTTCACACAATAAAATGTTTAATGCTGCAGGAGCAGGTTTTACTTAATTTGCAACCACTACATACAGTCGGAATATTATCATAACAATTTCTCCCATAACTTACTTGCCTGCAGCTCGTTGCCTAGTGCTCTGGATAACGGGGTCCCGGGTTTGATTCCCGGCCGGGTTGGGGATTTTCTCTGCCTGGGGCTGCGTATCTGTGTTGTCCTCATCATTTCATCATCAGCATCACCATCACCATCACCATCATCATCATCATCATCATTTGTAGCAGTGGCTAGATTGGACTGTGTACAAAAATTGGATTGTATAAAAATTGGGACTTCATATGGGTGCTGATGACCGTGCAGTTGAGCGCCCCACAAACCAAACATAACTTACTTATTGTTAAGCACTGGTATGATAAAAAATTAGTAATTTCATTAAGATAGTAATAGGCTCAGAATGTAAACTACAATTTAGGTTTCTCGAGTTGGGCTAGTGCTATGTATTATCCATTGTGTAACATTTATATATCTTAGATCTTAGAATTTCATAATATCTGTGGAAATGGTTCTGGAAATAATAATTGGTTATTTTGTACCTTTTTTTCTCAGTATTGAATATCTTGCTGCTGTAAACTTCAATGGTACTTCTTATTCCAACAAATGCTGTCCAAGTTTTACAGCCGATATATAACTTAAGGTGTTTTACTAAAGACTTTTTTTCTTATATAATATTATGTCTTTAGCTGCACAGCTTTACTTTCATGGCTCAGCATTGCCTGTGCTTTTGGTAATTTGACTTTGTTCTTCATGGTATTTTTTCTTTTTTTCCTATTTGAAGTGCACAAGAGGCTTTTGCATCACTTAGGCATGCAATGTTGAGTGATTCTCTTGAGTCTCTGGTACATCATACTCAGTCATTAGGTCGTTTTGCTGTACCTCAGTCCAGGAGCCAACAACATAAGAGGTGGAGGTGAGGGAGTCAATGTAGCACACTAACATGCAGTTAGTGTGGGATGTTTTTAGTATTGAGAGTAAGGTGTAGCAAATCATTCTGCATTGTATAGACAGCATATTGACTCCTGAGTATTTTTCTGCATCATGTTGACACAAACTTTGTACAGAGCTAAATCCAGTCAAGGACTGTATTTGCAGATGACTAGTTTTTAATACCATTATATTGCGTTGTTAGCCTCTAGTGTGTTAATGTAATGTGAGAAGCAGTTTAACGTAATTTGTGAAGCAGTTTTCATAAGCAGGTAGTCAATTAGGTAGTTTGACAAGCTCTGTAGCAGTGGTAGTAAGCTTGGTCCGTACCGCTCACTAGTGGGCATTCCAGCTTTCGTGGTGGGCAGTAGCCAGCAGGGATGTTAAAAACATTTTCAGTAGGTTATCGTAAAATTTTGATGTAAACTACTTGTTAACTAACTTTTATTACATGCCTTAACATATTGTAATTCTCCTTTATAAATCTTGTTAGCCAAAGTATTTTCCCTGTTTTTACTGTGGAACTGGTGGGTACTCTGACAGTTGCAGTTTAAGTTAATTGTAAAACAGCCACTGGTGGACTGGCAAGTGTAGTTTTTAGCTTAGTGGATACTGGCACAAAATATAAGAACAAAGTAAAATATTTCTCAGTACTTATTTATTGGTCTTTGTTTTATTTAGCTCTTCCCCAGACAGTCTGACAATGGAACGCAATGATAACAAATCTCCTGGGAGCAATATATCTCCTGCCGCTCTTTATAAGCTGGTAGTTCCTTTACTGCGATGTGAAACACCTGATGTGAGGGATGCTGCAGTCCATGCTCTAGGAAAAGTTAATTCAGATGCTCTGAAGTAAGTTAATTTTTGTTTGTAAGTAAAATTTTAATTTTATTTTAAGAATGACAGTATCCTCATATTACAATACGTACATAGGAATTAAATGCAACAATGTTCATTGTATAGCTTACTGTCTATTACGTGTTTATCCAAACAGGTTTAGTCTCTGCTGCTGCACCATTGATAAATTTTTATATGTATATTAGGACTGCTGCATTGCCAGATTTGCATTTCATTTGTGTTCTGGGTATGTTGGTGTTGGTTTTGATGATATTACCACTTAGAATGCTTCTCAGTTTTCCAATCATTTTTGCACATTTTTTACTCATCAGTTAGAACTTTTGTGTCCCAACGTATTTGACTATGGCATAATAGTGCGTTTTGGGCAGCAGACAGTCTCATAGAAGATGATGAGTAGTAGGTATCCTCATTGTCCATGTGCCTGTCTGCTACTCTTCGCTTAATGTATTTGGAGAGTAGTGAGTATTCCTCATATAGGTATGTATATTGTATTAAAAAATTTCCCATTGACATTACAAAGTATGTTTGTTGAAGAGAAGATACAATAGTTTAAGTGTAGAAGCACAGTAACAGGAGAATGCTTAAGATGCCAAGTAACCTACAAGGCACGAAAAAATAATAATGAAATCAAATTTGAAAGCTTCTGATCAAACATGTAATTTCTTTAAATAAAAGATACAGCGTGATACTATGATGACACAACACCATTGGAAAAACGACTTTCAGTAACCCAAACAAAAAGAAACATACCATGTTTATGGAAAACCAGAAGATTGCTTTAAACATATGCACTGCACCTGTGAGCACACAGATTGATTAAATCATCTGGCTATTAATGATTAGAAAGAAATATAAAAGAATAAAAAAAATACAAAGGAGTGGTGGAGAAAAAGAGCAAGAGAAGAGATCCTTGTTTAAAAAAATTCTGATATTCGTAGTTTCCTAGTCCATAATTCTAGTACAGCAATATCTTCAATATTCTTTTTTTCCTGGTTGAGGAATTCAGTGCCTCAACTGTTGGGTGAATAGTTACCTTTGTTTCACTATTAGTGAGCGTTGAACCAAGTTGATACTGATTTTTAAAAATGTAATCTGTGTAAAGTTAGTGACATTTACTTGGTAGGGTGGAAAAGTTATTTACAGTGTGGTCCCATTGAGTCTGGTTTCATATAATCTGCTCTTCAAACATCAACCCCTCTTTACAACCCTAACTACAAGGGGCATTCAATATATTTGCAACTCATATTTTTCCCCAGTTTATTTTATCATTACTTATTTTATGATTACTTAAATTTAATGAATTAATACATTTAAACAGAAATTGGTTTAAATGTTACATTTCTGACCATTTTTGATTTCAACTGTCCTTCAATAGCAACATTCTGTTGTTATCATATCCCCACTTTCTCTCGTCTTTTTTTATCTCTGTGGCTCCGGCTCTGTCAGCTGTTTTAAATCCCCTATACTTGACCCTTTCTGTACCTATTTTTTGAAAGTTTGTAACAGTATCTACAGTTGCGAACGGCACAGTGCTGTGTATTTGTGCTGATTTCCTGTGAAAACACATTATTTTACTGGAAAATGAAAGCTCAACAAGAATTTTCTACCAGTGACGTGACAGGGGAAAACATTGAAACTATAACTTTTGATGAAATAAAAATTCACCATAGCTCTTAAATACACTTTTTCAATTTGTAAAGCAAAAGGTATATAACTGACAGTCCTCCTGCATCTGTGGGTCCAGTAGCTATAGCTACAGTCAAGTAATTGTAGGACATATCATTGAAATTATGAGTTATAATTTCATAGTAAGTGATGAACATTTGACACTATACACTGAACCTGAGGAACAAAATGTTTTTGATGAGGTGTGTGGATTCTCCCTCCCTCCCTCCCTCCCTCCCTCCCTCCCTCCCTCCCTCCCTCCCTCCCTCCCCCCCCCCCCCCCACACACTCTCCCACTCACTCTTTGCTCACACACAGGCACAGGCATTTAAGTGTGAATTGCAGAGTAGCCATATAGATGTAGATGCACTACATGCAGTCTTATTTTATTTATAACAGGTTCCTTCTCCAAGTACAATGTGATTGACAATGATTACAATCCTAGCAAATATTCCTCTTGTATTTTGGTTACCTTCACTATCACTGACAGCCATCCAAAGTGGAAGCTCTCATTATTAAAATCACAATTCCCCAGCTCAGTGAGAGAGAGAAAATCTTCAAATTTGGAAGAAAGATATAGAACTAGGTGACACTAGAATGACAAAATTACATTTTTCAACCCCCAAAATTCTGAAAGATTTCAAGATACATGAGGCTGTTACAAACAAGTGGTGATGAGAACATTACAACAGCAGGCTATGACATTGTGGGGAGTAAAACGTAATTTGATAGCAGTGGGAATCGAATGCAAGCAGGCAAATTGATAATCAGTGTACTAGACCATAGCACTATACTGCTTACTTCATCCAGGTGCTCAAAAATCCCTCACATTGTACTTGACAATCTTCAGAGAGCATTCCTTATTCTCCAACGGCCCATTCAGGCAAGATATCTAAAAGGGGCGCTTACCTGCTTCTATTCACACAGTATGAGCCACATCGGTGACTCCTGTCTTTCACTCCCTGCTTGTTATTCATTTGTTTTATAAAATAGTCTATGATATGCTTAACAAAAGAGTACCTGGCGAAAACTGAAAGGGACTGTCAGTGCAATTGAATGGCAGTTGAGTAATGGTAGTTCCAGCTCTTTCAGTGATAAGACAGAGAGAAGACCAAAAGCTGCAAAACCTGCACAATATCTCTCTGCTAAATTCATTTATAGCATTACAGTCATCCTTGCTGATGTGCAGGGTGGGAGAAGACAATTGTAAGGTATTAGTAGTCTGCTTGTAGCAATACAACATTTTATTGTTATTGTCTTATTGCGTAAGGCTATTGAAATACTTGCATGTCACATTGTTTGCAGAACATGATCAAACAATGATTATATGGAAATTATATTATTTGTTTATTTTTGTAGGGATCTAATGGAGGAATTATCTGTGTACATAAGAGAGGCAGTGGATAGAAAGCAGGAGAATATGAGAAGAAGACGGAGACGAGATGCTCTTCGTTTACAATTAGTTAGAGTCCTTGAGCTTATAGCTGAATATGGAACCTTTGGAAACTGGTATGTGCACTTTGTACAGTGTTTCATTACTCTAATCTTAACAACAGCTCCATTATACAGCACATGCTTTTTTTGCATTTCAGTCAGTGGGTGCTAGATCGTGAAACTCAGTCACTTCATCCTACTTTTGTTGAATATGTTGATGGAGCCCGCCTGTATTTGGAAAGTGAAGCAGACAAGGATGTGCAAGCTGTCAAAGATATAAAATTTCATTTCTGCAACTTCATAAGAAAAATGATAAAAAGTTTCTCATGTAAGTATTATTATCAATTTACAATTTTTGTAGATACTTTGTTGTAGCAATAGCAAATGAATAATAAATTAGATACAAGAATACATGTTGCTGATTCATTCTGTTACCCTCTACCTCAGCCCATACTTCTACAGTTATTTTGTTTCTAGCAGAAATATTCTACTGTTAGCTGTCACAGCCATTGATCTCACAGTAGTTCCTCTGATATAAAGATGCATAAGCAAGGTGATGTGACAGTATATCAGTACAAGCATACATAGTGCACAGATAGATCATTATTAAGCCAAACTAATGATGTTTGCTCAAAGGGTCATCTTATTCTTTGTGACTTGGCAAGCTGATAGCAAACAGGTAAGAGTGATAAGCTGCACATCAAAGAAGCAAGTGGACTTCTCATTTGATGTGATCAGATGCTAGAAAAGGATGGCATGTTGGCCTCTTACACAATGAGACAAATCTCGGCTTCCACAATGCACAAAACTTGAATTTTAAAGAAATTAATGTGCTTTTTCATGAAAACTGAAGAACAAGCTGGTTCAGGCATTGCTCAAATACAAGATCTGTTCAAAAAATTCCGGAACATTCGTAATTTCGCACCAATGGTGTGTTGGAGTGAAATGCATCTGGCATCCCTGCACATGCTTGTGTTAATGTGTAACTGCCAGACGTTTCATTGTTGTATGTCTGTTAGTTATTGTTCAGTGCTGTATTGAGTAGAACGTTGTGTCACACAGTTTGCGAATTTCAAGATGGCAGAGTTAGAGCAACAATTTGTCTGCATTAAATTATGCATAAAACTCAAGGAAACCTTTACAGAGACACACCAAATGATGCAGGAAGCCTATGATGACGAGTGTGATGCAGGAAGCCTATGATGACGAGTGCTTAAGCCATACTCAGTGTTACAAATGGTTCACATGATTTAAAAATGGCTGGACAGAGGTTAGAGATGACCCTCGTTCAGGATGCTCTTCAACATCTACCAATGACACTCATGTCACGAATGTCAACAAAATTGTGAGTGCCAATCAAAGACTGACTGACTGAGAGATTTCAGAAGAATGTAACATTTTGGTTGGATGTTGTCATGAAATCCTGACACAGCATCTTGGAATGTATTGTGTTGCCGCTAAGTTTGTCCTATGGCTCATGAGTCAAGACCAGAAAAACTTTTGTCTGGCAATCTGTGATGAGCTTTTGGATTGCACAAATGAGAACCAGATGTTCCTTAAGAGAATCATAACTAGTGATGAGACATGGGTCTATGGTTATGATGTTGAGACCAAGGGTCAGTCTTCAAAATGGGTTGGGAAAGGTTGTCCAAGTCCAAAAGGAGCTTGTCAGGTCAGGTCAAATGTGAAAGCCATGCTGACAGTTTTCTTTGACTTTGAAGGATTAGTTCATTGTGAATTAATATCACAGGGACAAACTGTTAATCAGTGGTACTATCAGGATGGATTGCAACACCTGTGAGAAAATGTGAGATGAAAATGATCTGAAATGTGGTGAGACAATTCATGGCTCTTGCATCACGATACACACCTGCACATTCATCCCTGTTGGTGCGTGACTGTTTCACAAAAACCAAATCACTGTGCTGCCTCATCCTCCATACTTTCCAAACATGGCGCCTGTGGTCTTTTTTATTTGCAAAGTTGAAAACCACATTGAAAGGATGAAGATTTGCAATGATAGACAAGATAAAAGAAAATTCGCAGACGGCGCTTCCTGCAATCCAGTAAGAGGCGTCCCAAGGCTGCTTCTGGAGTTGGAAACGGCATTGGGAGCAGTGTATCAATTGTGGAGGAGGGTATTTTGAAGGAGACCATGCACAATAAGTAAAAGGTAAACGTAGAAAAAGTTTGTGGACATAGTTCTGGAATTTTTTTGAAAGACCTCATACATAATCATATTGAGATGACTGTACTCTAGTTTAACATGCAGTGAGCTACAGTGAAATTCATGTCAAAATAAAATTGATTAACTAATAATAAAGTATCATTCTGTAACTCCTGATGAAGGTGTCTGTAATCACAAAACTCTAGTAGAACAAAAATATTTAGATGACAAACGTTTGAGATTGTGAAATGTTTGAAAATAAGGGAGAACTAAGTTGCAAATCTATAAATGTCATTTCAGCACCTACAGCAGTGATGGAGTTGATGTGCCAGCTGCTAAGAGGATTGCTTTGAAGGATTTTATAGCACATGTAATTTGACTAAGGTAACAGTTTGGAAAGTTACTAATGATGTTCTACTATCATTGTTTCACTACTAATGTCTGCAAATCTGATAATCAGTTTATCATGTCATTTATTCAGGATGAATACCAACAATGTTTTGGCCAAAAATGAACATCTAATTATCATCTAGTGAAATGGGAACAACTGGAGCAGGACTGCTGGCTGAGATGTCACAGTGGCTAGTACACTGGACACATATTTGGTGTTATGATAATTAAAATTACCATCCTGCAAACCAAATTTAGGTTTTCCATGCTTTTGCTCAATGATTGAGGCAAATGCTGGAATTGTTCTTTCTTTTTAAAATAGATCCTCTGGTTTTCTTCCCCATCCTTCAACTGATTTGAGTTATATACTTAATCTCTAATGACCTCATTGTCAATGAGTCATTAAACCCCCCTCTCCACGTCTTCCTTGTTTTTAAGTGGCGTTGGTAGACACACAAATTTACAAATTGAATTGCATCTCCCAAGTTTTCAGAATCGCTTAAAATTCATTTGTTGGGATAAAGATGATGATGGTTTTCCTTCAAAGGGCACTGAAGGGATGGAAAGCGATTCCAAACACAGGTTCATCAGAGACACAGGTTACAGGAAAAGTGGGAAGTAAAATGGGATTAATAATGTAGATTTGAGTTTCCTCAATTTCGTTTTGCAATTAAGCAAGATTATTAACTACAGTTTGGCCCATCTTCAGCAGCCTTCTTGTACTGGGAAACAGTAAAAAACAAATTTTAATTTAAGAGATCAGTAAAAATTGAGTCATGAAAATCACTAAAGTCATTAAATAAGCACAGGTAATACACGAGGTGTGGCTAGAAAAAAACCGGACTAGTACTGGTGAAACAATAAAACGAATGCAATAAGGCTGAAAGTTGCGTGGCCTGTCACGTGACTCTTGCTCCGCCTAATGCTCGAGTTTCATCTGCCTCCTGCACTCAGTCTGCCCGTGGCGTCTGTTTTAAGTAGTTGACGTTTTGTCTGTGCGTCGGAAAATGTTGAGTGTACAGAAAGAACAGCGTGTTAACATCAAATTTTGTTTCAAACTAGGAAAATCCGCAAGTGAAACGTTTGTAATGTTACAACAAGTGTACGGCGATGATTGTTTATCGCAAACACAAGTGTTTGAGTGGTTTAAACGATTTAAAGATGGCCGCGAAGACACCAGTGATGACACTCGCACTGGCAGACCATTGTCAGCAAAAACTGATGCATCATTGAAAAAATCGGTAAACTTGTTCGACAAGATCGCCGTTTAACAATCTGAGCAGTGTCTGAGTTAACAGGAGTTGACAAGGAAAGTGAAACCACATACGTACACTGCAAGCTGTGTGACATATTGCATTATCATGCTGGTAGAAGCCATCATGTCAAGGAAAAACAAACTGCATGTATGGGTGGACATCGCGTATTTTCACAGTAATCACGTAAAGTTCGTTTTGTTTACATACCGCGTCCAGGCCGAACTTTTGAGCTTTCAGATTAAACTTCATACCGCAATTTTAAGTGCATTTACTGATAGTTTAGTGTGCTAAATACGTTTGCTGCCCCTTTATATCTGTAGAGTATCGTCATCTCTTAAGTAATTTCCAGTAAAAAACTTCTGAACCACTGTTTACATAGTCGCAAGTAGGCCTAATTTTTTCATACACGTATTTTCATTGTTTTCCGGGAACTTTATTGTCTTTCTGTCTCTAAAATCGATTTGTACCATGAGTGTAAAGTGCCTGACGTGCTGTAGAATCGTTAGCTCCGGGGTCTGGTGTGATGGATGTAGTAACTTTTTTCATTGGGGCGATTGTAGTGGCGTGGGAATTGGGAAAATGAGCGAGACTCATCAGTGGTTCTGTAGGCTATGCAGTAGAGATAGAAAGATTTTGGAACAGGAGGGGAAAATTGCTGCCCTCCAGGCTGAGTTAATGAGGCTAGGTGAGCACTGGGCAGGTTAAGGGGGGAGAAGGGTAAACATGAGTGGGAAGTAGCAACAGGCATAAGGAACAGGCCAAGAAATTCTTCTGACAGCTTTGTTATTAATGTACAAAATAGGTTTGACCTGTTGCCTCAGTCAGAAACTGATGAGCCTCTCACAGAAGTAGATGTAGACAGGGCTCAACAAGCTTTCAGCAGCAAATTGAATAAGAATGTAGGGAAGTCTGCAAAGAGAAAGAAAGTCTTGTTGCTAGGTAGTTCGCATGCTAGGGGTGTGGGCCAACTTCTGCAGGATGAATTAGGGTCAGAATACCAGGTCACAAGTTTTTTCAAACCTAGTGCTGGACTGGGGCAGGTTACAGAGGTTTTAGGTTCACTATGTACAGGCTTTACTAAGGAAGATACCATGGTTATTGTGGGTGGGCCGGGCAACAGTATTGACAGAGATCCGGGGTACAGCATAGAGTGTGACCTGGCAAAGATTGCATCAACATCGAGTCATACCAGTGTTGGGTTTGTGTCGGTTCTGGAGCGCCATGACCGACCTCATTTGAGCTATTCTGTCAGGAGAGTTAATTTGGAGTTGGAACGGCTACTTGGATCTGGTTCAGGGTCACACATTGGTGTGGTTCCTGTTGATTCACTCTGTAGGTGGGACTATACTAGACATGGCCTACACCTCAAAAAGAAAGGGAAGGGTAAACTGGCTGGGCTGATAGCAGGAAATTTAAAGGGGGGAGGAATTACATCTCATCGTGGAAACTCTTTTTTAGCGTAAGATCAGTGTCAAGTGGGAAACTCAGCCAGGCAAGTACTAAAGATGTTAAAAAAGTTCGATACTCACAAAAGTAAAGTGAAAAATAATGTTGGTATATTTCATCAGAATATTGGGGGATTGAAGAATAAAATTGATGAGCTTCTGCTTTGTTTAGAAGATATAGAAACTATGAATGTAATAGATGTACTATGCCTGTCTGAGCATCACATTGTCACTGATATGCAAAAGGTTGGCATCAATGGATACAAATTAGCTGCACATGTAAGTAGAGATAATATGATGAGAGGAGGAGTTGCCATATATGTCAAAAGCTTCCACAGTGTAAAAAATTTAGAAACTAAAAAATTTTGTACAGAGCAACATATGGAAGCATGTGCCACTGAACTTAAACTAAATGATGGCACTTTCATAATTGTAACAGTGTATAGGTCCCCCTCAGGGAATTTCCAGCTATTTCTAGAAAACTTGGATGCTTTGTTGTGCTATCTGTCAGACAGGGGGAAGCAAATTATCATTTGTGGGGATTTCAATGTTGATTCCCTGAAAGAGTGTAATAGGAAGAATGACCTTGTAGTATTACTCAGTTCTTTCAATTTGAGCTCCGTCATTGATTTTCCTACTCGGATAACAAAGAACAGCAGTACATTGATAGATAACTTTTTTATAGATGAAGATAAGTTTAAGGACATAAATGCTTATCCTGTTGAGAATGGTCTTTCAGATCATGGTGCACAGCTAGTTACAGTACATGACATAGCTCCATGCAGTATATCAAATCAGACTTTCAAAGCAGTGCGTTCAATTAACAATATAAATATTGCAAACTTTAGGGAAAGCCTACAGCAGCTAGATTGGGATGAAGTGTATAAGGAAACCGATGCAAACTTGAAATATAACATATTTCACGATACATTTTTAAGGGTATTTGAAAATTGTTTTCCCAAGAAAATAGTTAAACATAATTCCAAGATAACATACAAAAAACCTTGGCTAACTAAAGGAATAAGAATATCTTGCAACCGTAAAAGAGAACTGTATCTAACAGCAAGAGGGAGTACTGACCCTGAAATTGGTCAATATTATAAAAACTATTGTGCGGTACTAAGAAAAGTTATTAAAAAGTCCAGAAGTATGTGTATCATATCTGAGATCAGTAACTCTGATAATAAAATTAAAGCAATTTGGAATATTATTGAAAGGGAAACAGGGCAACCAAGAGCACAGGAAGACTTTAGTGCCATAAAACTGAATGACAAGTGCACTAACAAACAATCAGAAATTGAAAATATTTTCAATAATCATTTTTTAAATGTTGTGGAGAAAATAGGATCTAGATCTTCACTAGAAGAGGCAAGGTTACTAATAGAAGAGGCCATACTTGTGCAGTTTGAAACAACTGTAATTCCACCAACCTCTCCCTCTGAAATCAGTAAAGTAATAAACTCACTGAAAAGTAAAAGCTCTTACAGAATTGATGGCATTTCCAGCAAGGTACTTAAAGCTTGTTCCCCACAGATAAGTAGGATTCTCAGCCACGTATGTAATAGCTCTTTGGAGCAGGGCGTTTTCCCCGATAGACTGAAATATGCCATTGTAAAACCATTGCATAAAAAGGGGGATACGTCTTATATCAACAACCGCCCAATCTCTCTTCTGACAATTCTATCAAAAATTTTTGAGAAAGTAATATATTCAAGAGTAGCCTCCCATATTTGTAAAAATAAAGTACTAACAAAATGCCAGTTTGGTTTTCAGAAAGGCTTTTCAACATAAAATGCTATATACGCTTTCACTGATCAAATATTAAATGCTCTGAATAACCGGACATCACCCATTGGTATTTTTTCTGATCTCTCAAAGGCCTTTGATTGTGTAAATCATGGAATTCTTTTAGATAAGCTAAATCATTATGGTTTGAGGGGGGAGTGCACAAATGGTTTAATTCATACTTAACTGGAAGAATGCAGAAATTTGAAATAAGTGGTTCATGTAATGTTAAAACAACAGCTGATTCCTCAAACTGGGGGGCTATCAAGTACGGGGTCCCACAGGGTTCGGTCTTAGGTCCTTTACTGTTCTTGATATACATTAATGACTTACCATTCCACATTGATCAAGATGCAAAGTTAGTTCTTTTTGCTGATGATACAAGTATAGTAATAACATCCAAAAACCAAGAACTAAGTGATGTAATTGTAAATGATGTTTTTCACAAAATCATTGAGTGGTTCTCAGCAAACGGACTCTCTTTAAATTTTGATAAAACACAGTATATACAGTTCCGTACAGTAAATGGCACAACTCCAGTAATAAATATAGACTTTGAACAGAAGTCTGTAGCTAAGGTAGAATTTTCAAAATTTTTAGGTGTGTCCATTGATGAGAAGCTAAACTGGAAGCAACACATTGATGGTCTGCTGAAACGTCTGAGTTCAGCTACGTATGCTATTAGGGTTATTGCAAATTACGGTGATAAGAATCTCAGTAAATTAGCTTACTATGCCTACTTTCATTCACTGCTTTCGTATGGCATCATATTCTGGGGTAGTTCATCGTTGAGTAGAAAAGTATTCATTGCTCAAAAACGTGTAATCAGAATAATTGCTGGAGCCCACCCACGGTCATCCTGCAGACATCTATTTAAGGATCTAGGGATCCTCACAGTAACCTCACAGTATATATATATTCACTTATGAAATTTGTTGTTAATAATCCAACCCAGTTCAAAAGTAATAGCAGTGTGCATAGCTATAACACCAGGATAAATGATGATCTTCACTGTGCAGGGTTAAATCTGACTTTGGCACAAAAAGGGGTAAATTATGCTGCCACAAAAGTCTTTGGTCACCTACCAAACAGCATCAAAAGCCTGACAGATAGCCAACTAACATTTAAAAATAAATTAAAAGAATTTCTAGATGACAACTCCTTCTACTCACTGGCTGAATTTTTAGATATAAATGAAGGGGGAAAAAAATAAAAAAAAATAAAGAAACATAAACATTAGTGCCATGCAATATTTTGTGTAATGTAATATCTTGTACACACATCTTTTATTAACCTGACACGTTCCACATCATTACGAAGTGTCGTATTCATGATCTATGGAACAAGTATTAAACTAATATAATGGTCCCAGGAATAGATGCACACTCATGTTGAGCTGTTGTGCCTTCCAGAATGATGAAATCATCTCCCAGGGAATCCCACAATAACTTTCTGCGGATCATAACTCTCCATACCCTTGCCTGGCCCCTTCCAAAGACTGCTGCAAGGCCATACATGCCAACAACTGTCTTCTGATAGAGAGTAAAACGTGATTAATCTGAAAAGGCCACCTGTCACCATTCAGTGAATGTCTAGTTGTGGTACTAGTGTGCAAATTCTAGCCTTTGTAGCCAATGAACAACAGTCAGCATTGATGCATGAACCAGGCACATTCTGCAGAGGCCCGCACACAGCTACATTCACTGAATTGTCATTCAGGAAACACTGTTGGTAACACCTTGGTGCATCTGAATTGGTCAGTTGCTCAGCAGTTGCACACCTGTTTGTCTCTACACATCTATGCAGCTATCACTCACTCCTGTCACTGCAGTTTACCTGACAAGTTTTATGCACCCTCCTCTGCTAGTGCTGCCACCTCCCATCTGTGAGTTGTTATTGCGCATTGATATCGAACATAGGTCTTGGTTGCATTAATGGAGGAGATTAGTGTTTAATATCCCGTTGTCAGAGAAGGAAAGTGGCCATTCCCTTTTGAAGGAACCATCCCAGCATTTGCCTTAAGCCTAAGTCAGGAAGTCGGGATGTGGGTTTGAACTGTCATCCTTCCGAATGGGAGTCCAGTGTACTAAGCACTGTGTTACCCTGTTTGGTTGGTCACATTAATGTGACTGGACTGTGTATAATTTGTACTATGACATCATAAATCATTAGGTGGTTTCCTTTGAGTTAAAGCTTAATTTGACAAATAAATTCCTGAGAATATATGTATGGCGCATAGTGTTGTGTGGAAGTGAATCATCATCTGAGTTACAACCAGAAAAGAAAAGAATGTATTTGAAATGACATTAATAGAAGGATGCTAAAATTTTGTTGGTCAATAATACCGCAGAATCAGTGAGGAGAGGAATATGTGTCAAACACTGGCTAGAAAAAGAGACAAGACAATAGGACATGTATTAAAACTTCATAGAATAACTTGCAGGAGGGGGGGGGGGGGGGGGCAAAACTTGTAACAGAAGACAGGGATTGTAATGTGTCCAACAAATAAGTGTGGGTTCTGGTTGTAGGTGCTACTCTGGGGTGAAGAGATTGGCACAGAAGAGGAAATCTCAGTAGGCCACATCAAATCAGTTAAGAGCTCCATTGCCTGTGCAAAATCACAGTACCTTCAAAGAACTGCACAGTATAAAAAAATATTTCCTACAACAACGAGTTTTGAGGTTTTTGATTAAAACAAATGTTATGAACAGTCTAGATCTTTATTCTCTATGTCGGCATATTTGCAGCCTTCTACTGCTGTAGGGCTCCAAACAGTACCACATAACATGGTGATATGTAATGTAATTTTGTTGGTGCATGAGAAACAGCTTGCTGTAGAATTTGAAGTGTTCATCCACACATGGAGGATAGTCTCCTTCAGCATGACAATAAGAGACCACACGTGAGCACTGCGACATCTGCAACAGTCTGAAACCTCGTGTCCAGTGTCATCACTCATCCTCCATACAGTCCCAACTTGGCCACAGCCAATTTTCAGCTGCTTCCAAAACTTAAAGGACATCTTAGTCAACAAAGTCAAACATTCTACAGTGACTCTAACAATGACTGATGAGAAATAAATATTTAGACATGAAGAATAAAGTTGTAGTATGTTAATAACTTTTGTTTTATTCAGAAAGCTTTAAGAGTTTTCACATAAAATATTTGGAGGCATTACTTTTCAGCTTGCCATCATACTTTAATCGTATCCGTAGCTCGATGGAAGCTTATTTTTGTAATGCTAGTTTTGTGTTGCTTATTCCAACTCCAGTTGTTCATGCATACAACTGCCCTAAACTGCCAATTACAGTTTGTACTCATACTTCATCCCAAATACCTCGCAAAAATTGGTTTGTTCATATTAGCTCAAGCCAGGCAACTGCTCAACTCACTGCACTTCTGTGCTTTGAACTGCAATGATGTTAGGCATCAATATGTGTGAGATACTCTCAATCCTTCAGTATAGTCACCCTCATTGTCAATAACTTAATTCCAACTTCTGGAATATTTTGTTATTTGATTCAAGGAACAATATATTCATTACTTTTGAATGGCTTAGGTAATGGGATCAGACAGCTCTTCCAAGGAAGGTTTTGTCCAATTTGGGAAATAAGTTGAAGTCTGGTAGGTTCATGCCTGAACAATAGGAAGCCTGAGATAATACATCCAAACTGTATTTGCACGGACTTGGGGTATAAAATTTCTGGCATGCACAAATACACACACAGAAACTTTATGATCCAACCCTGAACAACTGTTGATGGGTTTTGTTCTTCTGCAAGGTTTTTGTCTAAGTGACTAAATTCATTAAAATGATTTATAGATTGTGAGAAATTTTTTTCCAGCTGTACTGTGATTTCATGTCTGATTTAAATCTCTGACAGATGTTTCAATAGAAACATCTTTATTTCAAAAAAATCATTCCTGCCTCTGTTAGTCTGCTAAGTAATCAGAGACACAGTTCTCAGAAATTTTTCACATATTCAAATCATTTATCAAAAATCAGAATACTCATGTGGACAACCTTATGGTCACATGATCATCATCTTGAAGGACACCTTTCACTATTTTCATGTTTTTTTTTTATATCAACTCTTTGACACACTCTGTGTTTAACATTGTTGCCTAAACTACAACTTGATCTGCTCTGTGTCAACTAGAGAAGGAAAAAAAAAGTGCTGTTGAAGGCAGCTCTAAGGGGTCACATGAAGTAGAGGAATGTGGGTTTATTACTAATGTGAAGTCCATGGATATTTCTGTCTCTTGTTATATACAGGGTGATTATAATTAAAGTAAACTTTCAAAATGCTGTAGAAATAACACCACTTGTCAGAATGACGTCAGATTGCGCCAGAATATTATCGGAGAAGGGTAACACGTATGGCAGAAAAAATAAATACTGTGAAAATTCATCAATAGAATGTTCTGTATGTGTCAGAATACGTAAATGAAAACACCTGTCATGTGCACGACCCATTGAAGTTGGTAAAAACACGCCAAGTACATGGCTTTTCCTCCCTTCACGTCTGCAAGATTCGCGATGACTGTCTCAATGCAGGATCGTGCTCTGCTTGTAAAGCTGTATTACAAGAATAATGCACAAGTCTCTCTGCAGAATGTTACGGACACTGAAGTGTTTGAAAAAAAGGTGTTGGTCCGATGACTGCCATGTGTCTGGAGAAAATGATTCAAAAATTCGGAAAGATGGGTTCTTTTGGTGTGCAACCTGATAGAAGGAGGAAACAAATTGATGCTACGTCAGTGGAAGCAGTGGCCACAGCAGTGCAGGAGGATATGAGTAGTGGTGCACAAACGTGTAGTGCACTTGGGCATACCTGTGAGCATGGTGCGTAAAATCCTACAAAACATCCTTCTTTGCTATCCATTCAGAATTACCCATGTGCACAAGTTGCTTCCTGTTGACCTGCCAGCAAGAGAGACCTTTGCTTTAGAATTTCTTACTCGCATGGAAGTGGACAATGATTGGCCATGCCGTGGAAGATTTTGTGGACAGATGGAGCCCACTTCCATCTGACAGGATATGTCAGTACACAGAATTGTCAAATATGAGCAATGGAAAATCCACATGCAAATCAACCAGTACCACTTCATTGTAAAAGGTCACTGTGTGATGTGGGTATACGGCATCATTTATCATCGGGCCATATTTTTTCCAAGAGACAGGTGCTTCCTGTTCTGTTACATGTACTGTCACTCGTAAGTTATATGAGTGTCTTTTGTGCAACTGTGTCATTCCAGCACTCCAAAAGTGTGGCTGTGTGAATGGGATCATTTTTATGCAAGATGGTGCACCTCCGCACATTTCAAATCCAGCTAAGCAGCTGCTGAAGTGCCATTTTGGAAATGCTAGAATTATCAGCCACCATTTCCCTCCAGCCTTGCCATCCCAATCACCTGATCTTAATCTGTGTGACTTCTAGCTGTCGGGCTATCAGGAAGATGATGTGTTCAGTGTTCCGATTGCAAATTTAGCTGCATTGAAGGCACACATTGCGCAGCATATTCTGAACATGACCCTGGAAACACTTTGATCAGTTTTGGAACATGCTGTTTCTCAATTTCAACTTGTTGCAGAAAATGGTGAACAGCATATTGAACATGTTTTGCGATAGTCACATGGAAATTAATAATCCAATTTGATTTTGACTGATACTTTTTATGTGGTTTCTGGCCTCAGGACAATTAAAAACCAATGTGATTGATGCTTTTTATGCAGTTATTGGCCAAAGGACAGTTAAAAACTGATGTGATTGATGCTTTTTATGCAGTTTTTGCCCTTAGGATGATTAAAAACTGATGTGATTGATGCTTTTTACGTGGTTTTTGGCCTCAGGATAATTAAAAACAAATTTTTCCCATCCAAAGTGATATGACCGTGCTGTGGTGTATGACATTGCTGTGGTGGATGGGCTTGTGTAACTAACAGTATCACTCCTGTACACCCATGCACACTGATTAGTATAGTTTGTTTAACATCAAACATATACCTTAGGCATTGTTGTATGATTCATTTGTGATTTGTAGTCGACCACTATTAAATTGTGATGCTTACAGCGCCATCTATTGCTACATTATTTAACTACTTATTTTTCTTCAGCCATATGTTTTTCCCCTTCTCTAATAATATTCCATTGCAATGTGACATCATTCTGACCAGTGGTGTTATTTCTACAGTGGTTTGAAAGTTTTACTTTAATTATAAGCATCCTGTATAGTTTTAAAGCAGTTGTATAGAAGTGTCATTAAGAATCCGAAACAAAGGAAAAGTAATACTCTCAGAGTAAAGATTAGATTGACAATAACATCTTGTCCAGTTGTTTGTATCCTAAGTCTGTTGGTAATCTTTGGTTTCTCTTTATGCAGTGGAGACATGCCAGACTCTGCTCAAGAGGGATCTCCGGCAAAATCTGTTCAATCTTTTTTCTGGCTGGAGTGGGCATTTTGGTCGGCCACTAGCATCTCCAGGGCAGTCTCAAGATGTAAGTGCAGGATCCTCATCCAGCACAGCAGAGGAGAAGCCATGCTCAGAGCTGCAGCTGTCAGCCCTTCAAGCTATGAGTGCACTTCTGTGTTGTGGCCCATGCTTCAATCCTGCTGGCCTCTCTGAAGATGGAATCTTCTATCCCTGGCTGGATTTGCTCCTAGCCTCCAGTGATGACAAGGTATGTTGCATTAATTTAAACAGAATTATTGTTGAAAAAGTGACCCAAATTTTGGCGAGTTAGTTTTATGATTTGTTTTTGGGCTTCTAGCAGAGTACGTGATTCCATTTTGCACACAATGATCCTGTATCAAATCTAGTCATTTTCTTTCAACTTAGTTATTGAAATATTGTGCACGATGAGGAATCAACAGCTTGGGTGGACTTCTGAAAACAAACCACAAGTTTGTTTTTATTTTTTAACCCATGAAAAAGTCACCTGAAAAATCCAAGCAGTAATATGTATAATAGTTCTAAATTTTCTTTGTACAAGAAACATTACCGAGGATATATTTGCAGACTGGACATGTAGGCTAATAAAACAGAGTAAGTATATAATCTGCACTTTATATGATATTACTCTATTATGTAATTGGTGTCTGAGTTGACACAAGCGTCAGAATGATATTACCACAGCATCAATGTTAGGAGAAATTAAGAATACAAGTCAGCAGCTTATATCGTACTAACAACCCATGGCTTTGCATGTGTGGCACTGAGCATCTACAACTAGTCAACTTGTCTGATATAGTGGTAATTTAGTTTGCAGGCCACTGAGTAGAGTAATGATCAGAACTTGGAGAACAATGTTGTGTCACTGAATATTAACTCCAAATTCCAGTAGTGATCACATTTGTATAGAAAGCTGAACAAAATTTGTTGCATTTAGCCTCCAGAAGAAGCCTTTAACTGTGGCCTAGCATTTAATTTATGTATAATTAAAATATTCTTTTGTATACTACATTGATAACCTCTTCAGTGTTGGGTGGAAAAATGAACACATTACATTCTGATGTCATTTGTGACAGGGCTACGTACAATTGGCCATGTGAAAAACAATGCATGCTTTGGTCATTTCCAGCAACATTTCAGTGTCCTGCCCTATGCTTTGTTAACTGTCTTACCAAAAGTAAGTGTGGGCATCATTGGCATTCTTGGTATCAGAACAGTTTGTTTGGTTCCAAGGTCAGTTAGTAGTGTGCAGTCGACCAGAAAATGTTAGAGGTTAGTTATTAGGAGTCTTGTTTCAGTGCAGATACAGGATGGCTTTAAATTTTTTGGTAAAATAGGTCAGTAGGTGCATGCACCTGGTTTTAGTATTAATTTATGCAGTAAAGTTCCAGGTGCCATCGGAGAACCTAAGAGGGTCATATTTAAAGCAAAATCTGACAGCACATCATGTCTACGCATCTTGTCACATGACGTCCATTTGTGGTCGACTAATTTTGGCCGGTCTCTCACTATGCCAAAAATACATTTCATGTCTCTGCCAGTGTTGGTTGTATGGTTATGGTTATACTGCTTCATTTGTCACCATGTCAATGAGTAATCCTACCAGTTGTGAAGTGCACTTGATGCTCAGTTCTTAAACAGAGAAAAAGTTCGTCCTGCTAATATTCACTGGCAGGTTGTTGAAGTTTACAGTGTAGGTGTAATGAATGGTGGAAATGTGTGGTGTAAATGGTGTAGGCTGTTTAATGAATAAAGGACAAATGTTCTGGCAAAGAACATTCTGGATGACCTACTGTTATGATTGATGACCTGACACAAAATGTTGATGATGCATTTCGCCAAAACGGACACATCACTATTGACAAGCTACTTCAGAAATTTCCACAGGTTTCAAGATTAGTAGTTTATCACTGTTACTGACAAAAATGGTGACAAATTCTTGAGTCACATTGTGATTGGTGATGAAATGTGGATTCTGCACTATGCTTCAGAGAATAAACAATAATCCAGTGAGTGGCATTATTCAAACTTCCCAATGAAACCATGAAAATTCAGACAAGAACCTTCAACACAGAAGATCATGGCCATGGTTTTTTTGGGATTGGAGAGGCATTCTTCTGTTAGAGTTTTTTCCAAGAGGAATGACAATAAAAACTAAGAGGTACTGTGAAACACTATTAAAGCTTAGGTGTGCTATTCAATATGGCCAACGGGGTCTGCTCTCTGGTGACATCACTCTGCTTCATGACAATGCTCGGCCTTACATTGTGGCAAGAACAAAGATGTAACTAGACAAGTTTCATTGGGAGTCAATGGTTCATCTACCATGCAGCACCGAGTAGCACCATCAGACTTTCATCTGTTTCCAAAACTGAAGGAATTTCTTGGTGGAAAGTGCTTGGAAAATGACGACATGTTGAAAGAAACTGTTACTAACTGGTTTGACGGTCACGTGGTACAGTTGTTTGATGTTGGGACCCAAAAGCTGTTGTAATGAATTGACAACTGTTTAAATGTTCATGATGACTATGTTGAAAAGCGAAAAAATGTGCGTATTGTAGTCTGTGATACAATTTACATTCATAAATAAAATTTCTCTTACTCCATTAAAAACAATTCTTACTTTAAAAATAATCCTTGTAAAAGTTCAGGAGGGTAAACCACTGGTTACTCTCTATCTAAGGTTGTGTCAGCACAGTAATAAGTTTGTGATGGAACCTCAGACTTGGCAGAATGAAGTCATATACTTTACTGACTGGTTCATTTATAAGTGACAATATAGCCCTTTCCTGAAACCTCATTTGTAGGTGACAATATCACCCTTTCCTGAAACCAATCAAGTGTCTTAGTTGACATGTTACGAATATCTGGGTATACTTTTTCAATGAATTCCACTTTTTTTGTTACCAAAACAGATGTTATTAATATTTATGTTACCATTTGTTGCTTGAAATTTGCCATTTCTTATTTTGGGCAAGCTATTAGCAAAATGTATATCATCTTGTCCAAAAGGCAGAACTCTCATATTAGTTTCAAGTTCGAGTCTTATTATATACAGCTATGGGTACAATCTTTGCAAAGATGACTTGACTTCAACTGCCCTTATCCCTCTTCAGATTAATGGTAAGATTTGACAGAAGTCTCCAGGGACAAAATGGTGCAGCCATTCAAAGGGATATTGTTGTTACACAAAACTTGCATTGTTCTGTCTATCGCTTTGATGAATATTTTATGGGACATCAAAACCTGATCCCATGCAACTAGAGTGCAATCCCGTATTAGTTTACCAGGATTACTTTGCTTGGAAACATTATAGATGCTGTAGGTGTCATAACCACAAAATTTCAGGTGAAGTTTGAATGTAGAATGAGCAGTTTGCCTGCCTTCTGAAAATATGGCAGCAGTGTCAGACGATGCCACAGCAAGGGCAATTTTTCAGCCAGATCTGACTTTTGTGAATATCATGTTAATCAAAAATGTAATGCCAGTGTCTCCAGGTACATCTAAAAAACACACTTTCCCTTCATGGTTGTTGATTAATGACATTATCAAATTGTTAAAAATTTTTCTCATGATTCAAATGACACTCATTTTGAATGGTCTGTAAAAGTTGGGAGTGACTGTAGTTTGTTTCTCACAGATGTGCTACAGATTTACCTGATAGAGATTAAGTCTCTTTATTCAATCCAAGTAAATCTCCAGCAAACATATTTTGGTTGTAATCTATATCATCTGGTACCTTCCAGAATGACGAAATCACCTCCTAGGGAAAGCCTCAAAAACATTCCCCAGATAATAATACTCCCTCTTCTGGCCTGGACTCTTCCAATGAATGTTGCAGGGCTGTTCATGCTAATAGCCATCTGTCCAATGTAACATAAAATGTGATTTACTTGAAAATGGATGTCTAGTAGTGGTATTGGGATGCAAATTCCAGCCTTTGTTGCCTATGAACAACAGTCAGTCGGTGTGAATGAACCAGGCACCTGCTGCGGAGGCCCTCAACAGCTACGTTCACTGAACAGTCATTCAGGAAACACTGTTAGTGGCCTCTTGATTCCTCTGGGTTGTCAGTTGCTCGGCAGTTGCACTCATGTTTGCCTGTACACATCTCTGCAGCTGTCATTCACTACTGTCACTTATGGCCCATGGTGCACTGCAACTTCTCTGACACATTTTATGCACTCCACACTGCTAGTGCTGCCACCTGCCATCTGTTAGTGGTTACTGCATGTTGATGTTGAACGTAGGTAGTGGTCACATTAATGTAATTTGAAATGTGTAATTTGTACTGTGGAATCATGAAGCATTAGATGATTTTCTTTGAGTCAGAGCTTAATTTGACAAATAAATTAATGAGAATATACATATGGTACATAATATTGTGTGAAAGTGAATCATGAACTGAGGGTATAACCAGAAAAGAAGAGGAAGCCTTGGAGATTTGACATTACAGAAGGATGCTGAAAATCATGTAGACTGTAGAATATGTGTTAAACACTTACTAGAAGAAGAGACAGGACAAAAGGATGTGTGGATTTGTTGTGTTAAAACGGCATAGAATAACTTCCTGGATAGTTTAGGGAGTTGCAGGGAGGGGGGGGGGGGGGGGGCAAAAGCTGTAAGAGAAGACAGGGATTATGATGTACCCAACAAATAAGTGTTGGTGTTGGATGTAGGTGCTTTGATGCTTGTTGACCGAAAGCTCAGTTTCTAACAGTCTTTTTGTTGTGCCTATCTGTGACTCCATCTCTCCGTTATATGGTGAGTAGCTATTATCCTTTCATAATGCAAATATTTTAATGCTTTTAGTAGTGTCAATAAAAGAAAACAATAAAGTTAAATTCACATTTTGTGAGGCATACCTCAGTAATGTAGCAATAATCAAGTCTTTTTCATGCATAATGTAACGTACAATTTCAGTGGCAACTCATCATCTCATCTGCTGGCTGAGATGCATCTCACGTTTCAATACTGATGAAACTACAGAAATGGTAACTGCCAGAAGTGAAGCGTGGCTCGCAGTTTTTTGTTGTTGTGGGTCAGTCTATGAGAGTAAGGAAATGTACGTTATGACAGACATGGCATGATATTTCCTTTACAAAGAAGAAATTTTTGTAAAATAGATAGAGACTGTGGAACTCAGAATGGTTAAATGAACTGCACAACTATCAAAAGGATATGCAAAATTGCTTAGTGGTTGTATCCTTGACGTACCATTCGAAACAAGATAGGTCGCTAAAAGTAATATGACGATCTTGTCACTGTTCCCAGTCATGGTTTTCAGTGCAGTGTAGTGTTGCAGAAGGCATTAATAGTTTTCAGATCATGGTATCAAATACAGTTGGGAAAGAAATGGGACAATAAAAAATAAGGCATCAGATTAGATTAAATTTCTTGAAGTGGCCAAGACCAAGTGACAAGAACTGTATACGTTCCCCGATGATGCTGTTGAGGCAGACAATTGCACAAATATATTAATTTAAAAAAATCTGCAAATGGGGACATGACATCACCTCCAAGCTGCATACAATAGAGAAGAACGTTTCACTAGGTTAGTATGAACTGCCCTGACTGAAAAACTGTTCGATGTGGAGAGTATTAAGTCATATGTAAAATTATACTTGACAAACATCTCTTTGGAGATTCTGATTACCAAATTACTTAATGACTTATTGACTTATGACATCTTATAAGACTTGTATAACTCCAGACAAGATGGATTACAGTAAATGTGCCACAATGTGATATGTTGTTATTGAACACTGAGCGCGAGAGATGAAACACTGTTTTTTAATGTTCCAATGAGAACTAATATTGTTCACAAGTAGAGTAGTTTCTGTTATATTATCATGTGTGTTTCTACATAATGTGGATAAACATGTTACTGCTGAAGACTTCAAAATTCTGGAAAACAAAAAGGGTAGAATGGAGACTGAATCAGTAACAGATGGGATGCAGAATGGGAAGCATGTCTTAGAGTACATAACAAAGAAGGAACAGAACTGCATCAATGACATAAGCATGTCTGAACACTGCATGTTTACTATACATATTACTATTCTTAATTTACAATTCATCACTTGTAAAACAAAATTTGATTTTTAGAAGTTGTTGTGATTTGGACCAGTTGAGTTGCATAAATTTTTCTTCTCTGCAGTGAATTGTGGGTACTTTTGCTTGAGGACAACCTTACTGTCTTTTATTTCTCTCATTTTATAGGCTTCAATTACTAACATGATAAACACAAGTGTAACCAGTGGCCCAAGGCCCGAAGTAAAGAGAGAGAGAGAGAGAGAGAGAGAGAGAGAGAGAGAGAGAGTGTGTGTGTGTGTCTGTGTGTTTCATCATTTAGTAAGGATGTATATATACTTACGGAAAACAACACAGCACCAAGGAGTTGTGCAACATGAATGGAAGTTGGTAAGTATGTTTATACTTTTGAAAGGTGATATCTACTAAAATTTTGTACCAGTCGCATAAGAGTGGCCCTAGTAATGCCACTATGACGGTGCAAATCAAGTTTGCTTTAAATAACGCTGAGCCGGCCGTGGTGGTCTAGCAGTTCTAGGCGCTCAGTCCGGAACCGCGCGACTGCTACGGTCACAGGTTCGAATCCTGCCTCGGGCATGGATGTGTGTGATGTCCTTAGGTTAGTTAGGTTTACGTAGTTCTAAGTTCTAGGGGACTGATGACCACAGATGTAAGTCCCATAGTGCTCAGAGCCAAATAACGCTGAAACAGTCGTGAGCATTAGTTACCTTTGAGATTTGTCAAGGTGAGTTGACGTTAGTCAAGAATGCCTTTAAGGCAATGAAGACTCCGTTATAAACACCTCACTGAGTTTGAACAAGATCGTGTAATAGGTCTTTGAGTAGCTGGATGTTCCTTCCGCGATATTCCAGGAAGACTTGGCAGCAATGTAGCCGCTGTATGTGACTGCTGGCAATGACAGTCAGGAGAATGAACAGTCTCAAGAAGGCTGAGCTCTGGAGAGCCACATGGCATTGCCGAGAGGGAAGACCATTGCGTTGATGTATGGCTCTGGCACATAATACTACATCTGCAGCAGCAATTTGAGCAGTGGTTGGCACCACAGTGACACAACAGATGGTTACGAATTGGTTACTTCTAAGACAGGTCTGACCCCAACACCCTGTAATGTGCATTCCACTACCCCAAAGCACTGCCATTTGCTACTTAAGTGGTGTCAAGCAAGAGGTAATTAGAGGGCAGGATGGAGATTCTTTTGTGTTTTCTGATGTGGGCTGATTCTGTCTCAGTGCCAGTGATGGCTGTGTGTTGGTTAGGTGGAGGGCAGTTGAGAGCTTGCAAACAACCAGTCTACATGCTAGGCAAACTGGACTTACATTTGAGTTATGGTCTGGGGAGTGATATTGTGTTACAGCAGGAACACACTCATGATACTATTGGAGAGAAATGTTAGATAACTCTTATCCCTTTTTTATCAGCTCAGAAATATCAGAATAAGTTGTCTCAGAAAAGTAGTCCATCCTTTATCCAGAAAGAACTTTTTCTTCCTTTTTCAGTTCTAGTGAAAATTTCATACAAATCTTTCTTTCCGTCATAGAGTCTGAATAATTTATCAAAACCATGGTCCTTTTAGTTGCTAAAAAAAGAGATGTAAAAGTGATTTCTTTATTTGTGTGATAAACTACTGGAACAAGCTGATGCCATTTGATGTGTCTAGTAAGACCATGTCACAGTAGTTACTTCACGTCAACAACAAAAATTGTTTGAAATAATATCTGAAACATAATTTATCCAAGACAACTAGGTTAAAAAATAAGCTAAATAAGCACAAAACAAAAAATACTGACACTGAAAAGAAATTTATGAACTAATTATAATAATTGTAATAATAATAGTAACAATAACAGTATAAGTTTTATAAAAACATTTATGAAAAATTGCATAACATAACTCACATGGAAAATGTTTGATATTTTTCCTATTATCTTCGTCATGGCATATCGTATATTATTGGAAATAAAGATCACATGTTAACTAAATAAATGAAAACTCACTTTAATTTTCATTATTAATGTTCACAAAGGATTTTAAAAGAAATGGCTAAAGAAAGAAAGGGAAGAAGAATCTGAAAAAAAAAGTGGGTTCAGAACTTGATGGCCATTTGGATCATATTGCTGTTCGGTTGAGATAAAATTGTGCGTAAATCATTATGTTGTTAACTGGAAAAAAATAAAGTGGTGGAACTGAACTTTTAGCAGTTGAAGAGGGGAAAGAGGCTAGGATTGTTGGAGGAAATTCATTAATAAAAAATGAGAAGACCAAACTTCCTAGCACAAAGCAATTTTAACTCCATTGTCTTACAAGTATCACATGAACATGGGCTGTACTAACTGCCTGTACTCTTACATTTAACACATTTCTGAGGCATTTTCATAGAAAAGTTCACTGCAAATAGTAGAATGACATAGATAAAGAAAAATTTCTTTAACAGATTTAACTGTTAGATGTTAAATGGTGTCCAAGAGTTGAGGCACAGTTTTATAAAACTCTAAGAAGTTTCATAACTGTTAAATGACTGATACACCGTAGTGCCATTCCTAACTTAACTGCCTCCAATGGTGTTTCCACTGATGGAATGATTTTAAGGATGTCCCTTGCAGGGTAGCAGATATGTTATGCATCAGCTGTTGCTTAATAAACTCTGTTTATGTCGATTTCAATTGAGGTTTAGAACGAAGTCCGCTGGTGACAAATCAATGGAGCACAATACTTATATTCTCAGCTGTGAAAGATTGTCTAATATGAATGTGTGGACTACAGTTGAGATGCCTTCTTCTGAAAGAAAACTGGTTCTTCTCCATTTGACTCTGTGACTGTACTCAAAATGAACAACACTATTGTGATAAAGCAATGCCATCAATATCACTTTCAGGTTCTCTTTCTGATTGTGTTATAGTGAATGTTTCATTAACGGTTAGGTGAAATAGAGGTGCAAAACGTGCAGTTACCCACATATATAATGAAGAGCCAAAGAAATTGGTACACCTGCCAAATATTGTGTAGGGCTCCCGCGAGCACTTAAAGTACCACAATATGACATGGCATGGACTCGACTAATGTCTGAAATAATGCTGGAGGGAATTGACACTATGAATTCTGCAGGGCTTCCCATAAATCCGTAAGAGTACGAGGGGGTGGAGATCTCTTCAGAACAGCATGTTGCAAGGCATCCCAGCTATGTTCAATAATGTTCATGCCTAGGGAATTTGGTGGTCAGTGGAAGTGTGTAATCTCAGAAGAGTGTTCCTGGAGCCACTCTGTAGCAATTCTGGACCTGTGGGGTATTGCATTGTCATGCTGGAAATGCCCAAATCCGTCAGAATGCGCAATGGACATGAATAGATGCAGGTGATCAGACAGGATGCTTACGTAAGTGTCACCTCTCCATCGTATCTTGACGTATCAGGGGTCTCATATCACTCCCACTGTACACACCCCACACCATTACAGAGCCTCCACCAGTTTGAACAGTACCTTGCTGCCATGCAGGGTCCGTGGATTCATGAGGTTGTCTCCATACCTGTACACGTCCATCTGCTCGATACAATATAAAACGAGACTCGTCCGACCAAGCAACATGTTTCCAGTCATCAACAGCCCAACGTTGGTGTTGACGGGACCAGGCGAGGTATAAAGCTTTGTGTCGTACAGTCGTCAAGGGTACACAAGTGGGCCTTCGGCTCCGAAAGCCCGAATTCGAATCGATGATGTTTCGTTGAATGGTTCGCACGCTGACACTTTTTGATAGCCCAGCATAGAAGTGTGCAGAAATTTGCGCAAGAGTTCCACTTCTGTCAGTTGAACGATTCTCTTCAGTCATCGTTGGCCCCCCTTCTTGCAGCATCTTTTTTACCGGCCGCAGCGATGTCGGAGATTTGATGTTTTACCAGATTCTTGATATTCACGAGACACTGGTGGAATGGTCGTACAGGAAAATTCCTACTTCATCACTACCTCGGAGATGCTGTGTCCCATCGCTTGTGCGCCGACTATAACACCATGTTCAAACTCACTTAAATCTAGATAACCTGCCATTGTAGCAGCAGTAACGGATCTAAAAACTGCGCCAGACGCTTGTTGTCTTATATAGGCGTTGCCGACCTCAGCGCCGTATTATGGCTGTTCTCATATCTCTCTATTTGAATATACATGCCTATATCAGTTTCTTAGGCGCTTCAGTGTATATACCTATATAAACTGGTGTCTCTCCGACGGGTCGTCAAGGGCAATGCTCTGATGTTTCGGCAGATATTTGCAATTTAGTTTTTGCTATGTGTAGCTGGTGTCAGCGCAATCAAATCTTGCTCATCAACTCTTTCATACGACGCCAAGTGTCGACGAAATACCTTGGTTTGTTTCCCGTTTCAAACAAAATGATTTTTAAATCGGAATTTTGCGTCCCCATTCGGCTAAAGCGACTGAGCAGCACGGTTTTCTGTGTGGCGGTAGCATTTAGCGCGCGCCAAGGCGGTGCTACCGCTGCTTGAAGTATTCACGTTTTACTGTCCCTGTTAATCTACATCTACATCCATACTCCGCAAGCCACCTGACGGTGTGTGGCGGAGGGTACCCTGAGTACCTCTATCGGTTCTCCCTTCTATTCCAGTCTCGTATCGTTCGTGGAAAGAAGGATTGTCGGTATGCTTCTGTGTGGGCTCTAATCTCTGATTTTATCCTCATGGTCTCTTCGCGAGATATACGTAGGAGGGAGCAATATACTGCTTGACTCTTCGGTGAAGGTATGTTGTCGAAACTTTAACAAAAGCCTGTACCGAGCTACTGAACGTCTCTCCCGCAGAGTCTTCCACTGGAGTTTATCTATCATCTCCGTAACGCTTTCGCAATTACTAAATGATCCTGTAACGAAGCGCGCTGCTCTCCGTTGGATCTTCTCTCTCTCTTCTATCAACCCTATCTGGTACGGATCCCACACTGCTGAGCAGTATTCAAGCAGTGAGCGAACAAGCATACTGTAACCTACTTCCTTTGTTTTCGGATTGCATTTCCTTAGGATTCTTCCAATGAATCTCAGTCTGACATCTGCTTTACCGACGATCAACTTTATATGATCATTCCATTTTAAATCACTCCTAATGCGTACTCCAAGATAATTTATGGAATTAACTGCTTCCAGTTGCTGACCTGCTATTTTGTAGCTAAATGATAAGGGATCTATCTTTCTATGTATTCGCAGCACATTACACTTGTCTACATTGAGATTCAATTGCCATTCCCTGCACCATGCGTCAATTCGCTGCAGATCCTCCTGCATTTCAGTACAATTTTCCATTGTTACAACCTCTCGATACACCACAGCATCATCTGCAAAAAGCCTCAGTGAACTTCCGATGTCATCCACAAGGTCATTTATGTATATTGTGAATAGCAACGGATCTATGACACTACCCTGCGGCACACCTGAAATCACTCTTACTTCGGAAGACTTCTCTCCATTGAGAATGACATGCTGCGTTCTGTTATCTAGAAACTCTTCAATCCAATCACACAATTGGTCTGATAGTCCATATGCTCTTACTTTGTTCATTAAACGACTGTGGGGAACTGTATCGAACGCCTTGCGGAAGTCAAGAAACACAGCATCTACCTGTGAACCCGTGTCAATGGCCCTCTGAGTCTCGTGGACGAATAGCGCGAGCTGGGTTTCGCACGACCGTCTTTTTCGAAACCCATGCTGATTCCTACAGAGTAGATTTCTAGTCTCCAGAAAAGTCATTATACTCGAACATAATACGTGTTCCAAAATTCTACAACTGATCGACGTTAGAGATATAGGTCTATAGTTCTGCACATCTGTTCGACGTCCCTTCTTGAAAACGGGGATGACCTGCGCCCTTTTCCAGTCCTTTGGAACGCTACGCTCTTCTAGAGACCTACGGTACACCGCTGCAAGAAGGGGGGCAAGTTCCTTCGCGTACTCTGTGTAAAATCGAACTGGTATCCCATCAGGTCCAGCGGCCTTTCCTCTTTTGAGCGATTTTAATTGTTTCTCTATCCCTCTGTCGTCTATTTCGATATCTACCATTCTGTCATCTGTGCGACAATCTAGAGAAGGAACTACAGTGCAGTCTTCCTCTGTGAAACAGCTTTGGAAAAAGACATTTAGTATTTCGGCCTTTAGTCTGTCATCCTCTGTTTCAGTACCATTTTGGTCACAGAGTGTCTGGACATTTTGTTTTGATCCACCTACCGCTTTGACATAAGACCAAAATTTCTTAGGATTTTCTGCCATGTCAGTACATAGAACTTTACTTTCGAAGTCATTGAACGCCTCTCGCATAGCCCTCCTCACACTACATTTCGCTTCGCGTAATTTTTGTCTGTCTGCAAGGCTTAGGCTATGTTTATGTTTGCTGTGAAGTTCCCTTTGCTTCCGCAGCAGTTTTCTAACTCGGTTGTTGTACCACGGTGGCTCTTTTCCATCTCTTACGATCTTGCTTGGCACATACTCATCTAACACATATTGTACGATGGTTTTGAACTTTGTCCACTGATCCTCAACACTATCTATACTTGAGACAAAACTTTTGTGTTGAGCTGTCAGGTACTCTGTAATCTGCTTTTTGTCACTTTTGCTAAACAGAAAAATCTTCCTACCTTTTTTAATATTTCTATTTACGGCTGAAATCATCGATGCCGTAACCGCTTTATGATCGCTGATTCCCTGTTCTGCGTTAACTATTTCAAATTGTTCGGGTCTGTTTGTCACCAGAAGGTCTAATATGTTATCGCCACGAGTCGGTTCTCTTTTTAACTGCTCATGGTAGTTTTCAGATAAAGCACTTACAAAAATTTCACTGGATTCTTTGTCCCTGCCACCCGTTATGAACGTTTGAGCCTCCCAGTCTATATCCGGCAAATTAAAATATCCACCCAGAACTATAACATGGTGGGGAAATCTACTCGAAATATTTTCCAAATTATCCTTCAGGTGCGCAGCCACAACAGCTGCTGAGCCAGGGGGCCTATAGAGACATCCAATTACCATGTCTGAGCCTGCTTTAACCGTGACCTTCACCCAAATTATTTCACATTTCGGATCTCCGTCAATTTCCTTCGATACTATTGCACTTCTTATCGCTATAAACACGCCTCCCCCTTCACTGTCCAGCCTGTCTCTGCGGTATACATTCCAATCTGAGTTTAGGAATTCATTACTATTTACATCTGGTTTCAGCCAACTTTCTGTCCCTAGTACTATATGGGCGTTGTGACCGTTTATTAATGAGAGCAGTTCTGGGACCTTTCTATAGACGCTCCTGCAGTTTACTATTAGCACATTAATATTGTTATTCCCTGTTGCATTTTGCCTACTCCTACCTTGCCGCGTCTCAGGAGGCGTCTTGTGTGGCCTAGGGAGGGAATTCTCTAACCTAAAAAACCCCCATGTGCACTCCACACGTACTCCGCTACCCTTGTAGCCGCTTCCGGCGTATAGTGCACGCCTGACCTATTCAGGGGGACCCTACATTTCTCCACCCGATAGCGGAGGTCGAGAAATTTGCACCCCAGATCTCCGCAGAATCGTCTGAGCCTCTGGTTTAAGCCTTCCACTCGGCTCCAAACCAGAGGACCGCGATCGGTTCTGGGAACGATACTACAAATAGTTAGCTCTGATTCCACCCCGCGAGCGAGGCTTTCCGCCTTCACCAATTCCGCCAACCGCCTGTACGAACTGAGGATGACCTCTGAACCCAGACGGCAGGAGTCATTGGTGCCGACATGAGCAACAATTTGCAGTCGGGTGCACCCAGTGCTCTCTATCGCCGCCGGTAGGGCCTCCTCCACATCTCGGATGAGACCCCCCGGCAAGCAGACAGAGTGAACGCTGGCCTTCTTCCCCGACCTTTCCGCTATTTCCCTAAGGGGCTCCATCACCCGCCTAACGTTGGAGCTCCCAATAACTAATAAACCCCTCCCCCCGTGTGCCTGCTCGGACCTTGCTGAAGGAGCAGCCACATGTCCACTCACAGGCAGAGCGGGCGATGCCACACGGCCAGCCTCCACATTTACCCTTCGCCTCGTGCGCCGCGAACGCCGCTGAACCCGCCACTCCCCTTGGGGAGAGGGTGGCCCAACCGCGCCCGGTACCCGCGAAGATGTCTCGACAGCAGGGACAGTGGGTGAAGCATGTAACACCTGGGGTGTACCTTGCGACGCACCAGACTCCACACTGCCGCTACACTCCGAGGCAGCAGCCTGAAGACGGCTGACCGCGGCCATCAACACGTTCAGCTGTTCGCGAACAGTGGCCAGCTCCTCCTGCGTCCGTACACAGCAGTCACACATCCTATCCATCCTAAGGAATCTATTTACTGAAGAGAGTTAATCAACTTTTAACTAGACTGCTAATTCACTAAAGGCGGCTGATTATTGACTAAACTGTGATTGCTAGCCACTTCTTGTAGAAAGCAATGAAAATAGCACTACCTGTCTTTGGACTGTATTGAAAACAAACACTAGCACTACTGGCACTATGGTTGACTAAAGGGACTCTTTCTGACTGTATTCAAAACAAACACGAAATCTATGGAACACTATTAATAGCACTCGACAATTAAAGCTTCCTAAAAGCTAAAACACACGGAAGAAGAAGTGACAAGTAAGAAAAATACAGTTAATACTCAAATTAAGGTAGCTCGCTGCACAGCAGACGTGAAGCAGACGGCGATTAGGACGACACATGAGCAACAATTTGCAGTCGGGTGCACCAGTGCTCTCTATCGCCGCCGGTAGGGCCTCCTCCACTTCTCGGATGAGACCACCCTGCAAGCAGACAGAGTTGAGGTGGCTTTTCTTATTCCATTCCCGCTATGTTTTGTTCAGTGAAGCACGAGGCATTTTACGTGATAGGTGGTGAAGAATGTTGCATTTACACACGTTATGTCGGGGTGGGAGAGAGAGAGAGAGAGAGAGAGAGAGAGAGAGAGAGAGAGACTGTCTGTCATTTAATAGATATCGTTAAAATGAATATCTCATTAGACTAATCTGAGACCTCTCTGTCGAATGGGCATGTAAAATTCCACTTCCGAAAGCATTTTTCATGTAACGGGAAACAAACCGACGCTTTCCATCGATGCTGGGCGTCGCATGAAAGACATGATGACCAGTATTTGTTCACGTTGCAAAAACAAAATCGCAAATATCTGTCGAAACACAAGAGAAAATGCGCCCAACGATTCTCAGGAGAGACACCTTGTGTATAACCTCATTTCGCTTACAGTTTTTCACCTCTTTTTTTGGAATGCTGTACAACGAGCACATGTTTCCGAGGTTCATCTTGGTTTCACTGTAATTAATCACTGTGTTGGATGTAATATGCATTTGGAGTCTTCTCCATTTTCCACTACTATAATTTTTTTTCCTAAAAGCACTCTGCCCACAACACAATTAGTTTTGGAAAAAAATATGCCTGTCACAGTAATTTATTAAGGAATATTCTCGCGGGGTTCACATATTTGATATTCTCGTGTATAATTATAAGCATGACTGGTGATGCTGATAGCAGGAACTTGGCTTCCATACTTCTGTCGGTTGAGCAAGGTTTATTCCTGTCGTATTCAAACGTGTTTGCTCTAAATTTGGACTAGCAATATGGATGCACCTCCACTGAGGAAATATGCAAGCTCACTGCAAGTTCTTTAAGAAATTGAAAAGCGTCGTCTGCATGTTCACCGCTGCCAAACATGAAACGACGCATTCCTTTGAGCTGAACGCTAGTCCAAATATTTCAGGCTTATGTGTCCTCTGTCAGAGTTTCTGCACAATAAAAGCCGACATGAAAATTTGAGTAATAAATTTCGGAGGGCAATATCTAGTGTCTGTCTCCGATTTGCGAGTTTAACGGCCATATCTTCTCGCTTTCTGAAGCGTATGAGACGTGTGAGATGAAATATTGTCATTCAACTGGGCGAAGATCGTTTAAAATGGCTTTTAATGAGATACTGTTCTTATTACAGCGACTGACATAGTATGGCGCTCTTGGAGGATGTATCTCCGTGTGCGATTAGTGTTTTACGTCCGTAATTATGTTAATTATTGTTGTTACAGTGACAGTCGCAAGTAGTTACAGTAGTTCGGTTTGGATCTTGCGTAGTTGCTGACAATCGGCTTTGTAAGAACGGTTCAGTTACTACGTTCAACCCATTTAGTTTCCGACTCAGAAGGATATGTTGCAAATGAGCCACTGGTTGCCTATCGACACGAATTCTGTGAAACACAGATGTATTATATCTCCCATTTCGTCTTCATCTACATTCTCTTCCATTTCCATAATATTGTCCTCAAGAACATCGCCCTTGTATAGACCCTCTATATACTCCTTCCACCTTTCTGCTTTCCCTTCTTTGCTTAGAACTGAGCTCTTGATATTCATACAAGTCGTCCTCTTTTCTCCAAAGGTCTTTTTAATTTTCATGTAGGCAGTATCTATCTTACCCCTAGTGAGATAAGCCTCTACATCCTTACATTTGTCCTCTAGCCATCCCTGCTTAGCCATTTTGCACTTCCTGTCGATCTCATTTTTGAGATGTCTGTATTCCTTTTTGCCTGCTTCATTTACTGTATTTTTATATTTTCTCCTTTCATCAATTAAGTTCAATATTTCTTCTGTTACCCAAGGATTTCTACTAGCTTTCATCTTTTTACCTACTTGGTCCTCTGCTGCCTTCACTACTTCATCCCTCAGAGCTACCCATTCTTCTTCTACTGTACTTCTCTCCCCCATTCCTGTCAATTGTTCCCTTACCCCCATTCCTGTCAATTGTTCCCTTATGCTCTCCCTGAAACTCTGTACAACCTCTGGTTTAGTCAGTTTATCCAGGTCCCAACTCCTTAAATTCCCACCTTTTTGCAGTTTCTTCAGTTTTAATCTACAGTTCATAACCAATAGATTGTGGTCAGAGTCCACATCTGCCTCTGGAAATGTCTTACAATTTAAAACCTGGTTCCTAAATCTCTGTCTTATCATTATATAATCTATCTTGATACCTTCTAGTGTCTCCAGGATTGACAAATATTGAATCACAATTATTTAAATAAAATAATCACTTCTTCTTTCAGTTACTGATAGCACGAAAATTCCAGAATTCGCATTGAACTAAAATTTGGTGTGAAACTGCGAAATGTGAAATATAAAATAAAATCATTTTTCATTTCTACAGATTGACAGTAGTCTAGTAGTATATCACTGTTTTCATTTAACTTTGTATGAAATTTTAATTTATTTTCATACTGTCAGTAAAAAAATTAGAATTCCGTATTCCTTAGATTCTTTTGTTAATAAATATGGAATGTAAACACACACACACACACACACACACACACACACACACACACACACACACACACACACACACTATTTCCGCAGTGGTCGGAAATAGCGATCGTATATATGTGTGTGTGTGTGGTGGGGGGGGGGGGAGGTTTGCTTCCTTTTGTGAATGTGTGTGCATTTTTCTTTTCTGAACGTGGGAGAAAGCTTATGTACAATAACAGTCCTTTCTCGTGCCTGTATGCAACTCAACGTGTCATCGTTGTGATGAATAGCAATCTATTGTTTTCGCAATATTGTTGATATGTATAAATTGATGTATAAATTATAAGAACTTCTCTCTTTTCCATTTATTGTTAACGATTTCGTGTTTTTCGTTCTTGATGTGTTTTCTAACGTCGCATGTAGACTATCCTTCCTCATTGAAGATGTAATTTATAAAACAATATATGAATCACACGATTGTTCTTGTCTTAGATGCTGCAAACGCTTTGACGTCCATGTACATTAATTTGTTGTTGTTTATGTCGTTAACAGTAATTGATTGCAAATTTGCTAATTTAAATTTTATCAGTTTTTCGATTTTAGAGCAGCGTACTGTTCGGTGTATGGCAGTGTCAGGCCCAACAGTACTGGAACAACGAATGACTAGTCAATTTCATTCTGTCGGGATTAAATTATTTATAAACATGAAACCTGCAGAGCGGAACCTTGAACTTAAGGATTTGTATGCAAAATTAGTCCAGAGCGTCTTCCACTTTAAGTCTTTGTGTTTCTTCTGGTTTGCTGAGCGACGTGGAGCTTTTGGCCAGGGGTTTCGAATATTTTCTTTGTCTTATAAAATCAGCCGCCGACGATTTTTTTTAAGTGACGTAATTATAATTGTACTTCACAGGGATCGGAAATCTTATCTTCAAAGGCGATTTTTTAAAGGTTTTTGTGTGTGTATGTGTGGGGGGGAGGGGGGGAAGGGGGAATTACTTCGTATTGCGTTAGAAAGTTGATGTCTGGGTAGAAAGCTTCAAATCCTGTGAGGCAAGTCCGTAAGATTCCCTTGTTAGAAGATTCCAGGATAGTAAGCTTTATTCACCCCGACACTTGTCGTGAGACCTCTATTGACGTTGATTAAACTTGAAAATATTTCAGTGTATGCAAAATTCCTTTGCAAAGAACGGTTTCGATGGAAACTCCAGTCAGATAGCCACAGTAATTTACACTGTTAAATGAAAAATAACTGAAAATGACGAGAACATTTTCTATCAACGGTGTTCCACGAAAAATAAATCTTAAAGAACTGACGTTATAGTGCAAAACGGCTTCCAGATTTGAAATCAACATGAAAAAAGTGAAAATCATATCAGGTACCTACAGTTTGTTTATAAGTGTAATAGCGTCTATGTCGACGACTTAGTGAATTCTTAACCTTCATTTCTTTTCCACAAATAATGAGCAACTGAGTCCTGGATCAGGTAACTGTGAATTTCGTTCCTTTAAAAAGCACAATGTTGAGGTCGATAACGTATTGCCCATCAGAGACTGCATCAGAGAAACAGTAGAAATTTCTTCAACTGCGCATTTCGTTTTTGTCTCCTGTGGCGAGTTTACTGTCTGTTTCTGAGCCTTTTGCAATTATTAGAACAACTATTCTTTTGTCATTCTTTGTCATCTGAACAGAATCTGCTTTAAATGCTGCTGAAGAACGTGTTTTTAAATTATCACGAAAATTGTAAAAAAAAAAAAAAAAAAACAAACTGGACGGGGCACACATTTTGGGGACTGACAGTACTCGTATCTGAAACGTTCTGTGTGTTTTGAAACCACGTTCACTAGTCGTCTTGCCGGCCGGTGTGGCCGAGCGGTTCAGTCTGGAACCGCGCGACCGCTACGGTCGCAGGTTCGAATCCTGCCTCGGGCATGGATGTGTGTGATGTCCTTAGGTTAGTTAGGTTTAACTAGTTCTAAGTTCTAGGGGACTGATGATCTCAGATGTAAAGTCCCATAGTGCTCAGAGCCATTTGGACCATTTGAACTAGTCGTCTTATTACCAAAAAATTTATTGCTATACAAGTTTATGTGGAATGTATTAAACAGGAAATTATGTTTTTAAGTACTGTGATCACCATATCCAGCTGCAAAAATAATTAGGCCTAAATAAAATAATAAGTGTTAGGACAGATCACGTCGAAATGGCCTATGATTATAGTCATGGGCAGTGTGTCCAAAATTTTCTGGAGTATGTTTCATGCTTTCTAGTTTATAAAGCTTTCTAGTTGAACACAAACAGACAGGTAGTGATAGGCAGATCTGATTAGCAAGCATCTCGGCAAACAGAGCTCATGAAATTGAGTTTGTGGGCGAATTCAATGCGTATCGCGGCTCGGTAATTTTGCTTTTCGTGGTGACGCTTCGCCAGCGGCAAGGAAATAATTAATTATGAGCGGAAATGTGCTTTCAAAGTACTTAGTTGGAAACGAAGTCAATAAAATGTTGTTTCGAGCTTTCGAAATCAAATCTCTCAAAATGATTGGCGTACTCGGAAGAGCTCAGTCGCGCTACATTCCCTGAGTCCCGATAATAAACTGTATATCGTATTGTGACGTTCCAGAGTTATTTGGGGTTTTACATTGTCACAGGTATTTGTTATTCTCTTAGCCTATCGCTTTAAGACAGCAACACGGACTCTTCAGATAACTGAAACGCTTAAGTGTCCTGTGAAAGCCTAAAAGTGCGACTTGTCGTCAAGTATCTTCTATTTGTGGTTCGTACGTGATTAGAACTGTTCTCTTTAGCGAACGAGAAGGTTTTTTGCTTTAAATTCTGTAATTACCCGTACAGTTCGAAACGAAAACGACTCAAACTTCAATTATCAGATTGTTGATAGCGCAAGTGAGTGTTACGTTTCGTTTCAGAGTACGCTTATCAGATACTGTACATTACCCAATCATTGCAGCCTCTATTCACTTTCGAACTGTCTGTTGTTACATGTGAGTTATAGTAGATTTTCATGTTTCCTTCTACGCTAGCTGGTCTGCGCCTGGACAGTTGTGTAGTTACATTCTGCAGTTCAGAAGAGATGATGATTGTCGAGATAAAGTTCGCAGGTTTATCGTGTCGAGAGATTGTACAGTTCATTATTAACCATATTCTTACGAACATCTTCTCATGTAATTTATACTTGTTGATGATAAGCCATCATTTTCCATTCTTTCCAATTCCACATCCGCCTGCACCAGTGCTTCCTGTCGTGAATATTGTTGGTCACTTGGCAGGGTTATGGTTTGATGTCTTCACACTCCTTGGAATCTGTTTGTTGCAGATCAGGTTCATTTGTTTTTCTCTTGCAACAATATGAATCTATACAATTGCCCTTATTTTGGATAAGAGTTTTTTGGGAACTTTGGTAGTCAACACGTTTTTGGAGACCGAAAATCCCTCTTGTCGAAATGAATGTCGATACCGCAAACAGCAATCGTGTGAAACTCAGTATGTTGTATTCATCTGTTGTACTCAGAAGACAATCGATAGCGCAGGTCGGGTACGTACCGCGTTTCTTCACTTCTGGAAGTAGTACTATACAGTTACGCTTTGTCGTCTTGCGAACAAACATGAAGTAATGGGATGTTCGATTGACCGCAGCATGTCTTTCGTAACGGGGAAAATTCTGAGCTAAGTACTATACAGTTACGCTTTGTCGTCTTGCGAACAAACATGAAGTAATGGGATGTTCGATTGACCGCAGCATGTCTTTCGTAAAGGGGAAAATTCTGAGCTAAATGCATGCAACTTAACGTAAAATTAGACAATAATTTGTTGCATGACTCAGTTTCTGCTGCATGATTCAGTTTCTGCTGCAAAATGAAAGGCCCTACGTAATTCACTGCCGGCCGCGGTGGCCGTGCGGTTCTGGCGCTGCAGTCCGGAACCGCGGGGCTGCTACGGTCGCAGGTTCGAATCCTGCCTCGGGCATGGGTGTGTGTGATGTCCTTAGGTTAGTTAGGTTTAAGTAGTTCTAAGTTCTAGGGGACTTATGACCTCAGCAGTTGAGTCCCATAGTGCTCAGAGCCATTTGAACCATTTGAATTCACTGTTCGAGCCGTTTTTCAGTGCGGAAGGGTGGAATATCGTACCACCTCCAGAAGGAGCATACCACTAACGCACTGGAATGCTCATTAAAAAATGTTCAAATGTGTGTGAATTTCTAAGGGACCAAACTGATGAAGTCGTCCCTAGACTTACAAACTACCTAACCTCGTGGGGCCCACGGTCCAGTACACTGGACTTCGCACAAAAACAATGCTTGAGACCCGACGTTCAGTATACTGTAGCAGCCATTCTGAAAAAAGTAAAATTGCAAAAAAAAAGTCCAGTTTTGATATGTATTTTAAGCATATCTGGCCCCAAAAAGAGTATATTCTAAATGAAATTAAAGAAAAACCCCTCTGGGCCTCAGGAGGTTAAACTAACTTACGCTAAGGACAACACACACCCATGCCCGAAGGAGGACTCGAACCTCCGGCGGGAGGGCCGCGCAGTTCGTGGCATGGCGCATCTAACCGCGCGGCCACTCCTCGCGGCTGTTGTTGTTGTTGTGGTTTTCAGTCCTGAGACTGGTTTGATACAGCTCTCCATGCTAATCTATCCTGTGCAAGCTCCTTCATCTCCCAGTACCTACTGCAACCTACATCCTTCTGAATCTGCTTAGTGTATTCATCTCTTGGTCTCCCTCTACGATGTTTACCCTCCACGCTGCCCTCCAATGCTAAATTTGTGATCCTTTGATGCCTCATGACATGTCCTACCAACCGATCCCTTCTTCTAGTCAAGTTGTGCCACAAACTTCTCCTCTCCCCAATCCTATTCAATACCTCCTCATTAGTTATTTGATCTACCCATCTAATCTTCAGCATTCTTCTGTAGCACCACATTTCGAAAGCTTCTATTCTCTTCTTGTCCAAACTATTTATCGTCCATGTTTCACTTCCATACATGGCTACACTCCATACATATACTTTGAGAAATGACTTCCTGACACTTAAATCTATACTCGATGTTAACAAATTTCTCTTCTTCAGAAACGCTTTCCTTGCCATTGCCAGTCTACATTTTATATCCTCTCTACTTCGACCATCATCAGATATTTTGCTCCCCAAATAGCAAAACTCCTTTACTACTTTAAGTGACTCATTTCCTAATCTAATTCCCACAGCACCACCCGACTTAATTCAACTACATTCCATTATCCTCGTTTTACTTTTGTTGCTGTTCATCTTATATCCTCCCTTCAAGACACTGTCCATTCCGTTCAACTGCTCTTCCAAGTCCTTTGCTGTCTCTGACAGAATTCCAATGTCATCGGCGAACCTCAAAGTTTTTATTTCTTCTCCCTGGATTTTATTACCTACTCCAAATTTTTCTCTTATTGCTTGCTCAATATACAGATAGTCTCACTAAATTTCCAGCCGATGAACAAGTTGCTGTTGTTCGTTTACGTTTGTGCATGGCATTTGGACTACCTTAAGACTGCAGCCGTCGACTAAACCGTCGATTTAAATGGCGAAGTTCCGTTTGTAACTATTACAGTTTTTAAAAACTGCGTCTATTAAACAGAATTTATATCTCTGTGGATAGCGGAACCATGATTGTGTTGTTGACGAAAAAAGTAGGATGAATGTCCCGGTTCAGTCACAAAAGGTGATTCTATTTCAATATGTACGAAATATATCGAAATCAGGGTACTCAATCCCAATATGTGCGTAATATTTTTATCTGTGTTTGTTGGCAGCTTTCGCTGTTTGTGTTACATGTAAACTAGTTATCTACAGGTTCATGTAATTATTGTGTCATGTTGAAATTGTATCTGACATACAGTTACAAGTTTATCACAAGTGTTTATCGCAGCATATATTCCTCTGAAGAGTAAAAAGAAATGTCATGTCACTAAAGCAGCTTTTTTCTTCCACTGAAAAGGCAATTAGATTCTAGCAATATTGCCGCGAGATGCTGTGCTACTTGCAGCGAGCGTAGCCGATAATGTCGCTGACTGGCGTGCTGCAAGTCGTCAGTTCAACCCTGACCACTTGCAGTTATATGTCATTTAATATGTGTCTTTTTTGGAAGGTTCTATAAATTTCTTATATTCGTGTATTCTAGAATATTCTTTGCTTGTGTAATTAGCTACACTCTTCATCCAAGAGTGCAGTTCTGTTCTGGCTGTACGTTCGTGTTCGTAATAAACTTGGTTTCAGTTCTAAGTGTTGTGCTTAATTCACGACCCTGCTTTCGGATTTGGACTTTAGTGTGATTACAACTTGACATTGTTTGGTGGAGACGCCAGGTACTTCAAAATACCTAAGTTACCATGGCTTCAATTAAGAAACGTAAAAGCGTTCGCCAAAACGTACAGGAACCGGAATACAAGCAATGCATCGTTCCCACAGACCGTATATTCAGGAGGTTAATTGTTTCCAAAACAGCAGAAAGTCGGTTGCACATCAGACATCCATCAGTGGTTTCCAGAGACGCTGGACAGGACCCAACAAAATGGCTGAAAGATTCTTTCTGAGTTGCCAAATAAACCAAGTAGGATGACGTGACGCGTTTGACAAATGTGTACTTTTCCTTAGAAGGCATGACCCAGCTGTGTTTTGAAAACACCGAAGAGAAGCTCAATAGGTAGGACAAACTCCAGGTTAAACCGAAGAAAAAGTTGGACGATAGACACTAGATATTCAGCTTAGTGGGGAAACAACTCAGAAACAACACAGTCCTGCGTGCAGAATGTTTTAGTCCTGTGACACATTGTGACGCTAAATATGACAGAAGCTGACAAAATCTCACACTTGATGAAAGAAATCACAGAAGACATGCACCAAACTCTTCTAGTAAAGGACGTAACAACAACAGAAATATTCATCAAGTAGCATCAGTACATCGAAGAAATGCAACAGAAAAACGGTCGGACTAAAGAGCTATGACTAACTGCTGAATGCGGTCTCTACGACAGTTGTGGAAGACCTCATACGCCAGGTTATAACAGTAGAGCTACAGCATTTTATACCAGCGAGAAATTTCGGACGGAGTAAGCAAGAGATAGCAGCCATGAATATTGACCTCACAGCAGACAGTAACAGAGAATGTTGAAGAAAGTTTATCGACCTTATCACCAATCTCCTCCCCGAGTCGAACGCATCAGAAAGAATTGACTCTGACTTACATTGCAGCCATCAAATGATAACCAAACACCCAACAACTGCAGATAAAACCAACTCCTCCGTCAAGTATAACGTCCAGCAGAACAACAAACATTTGGAGGACAGAGGGCAAGCCCCGCTATGTACCCACGTTGAAGCCCTGGACACGTTGTACACTACTGCATAGAAGGAAGACTACTACAACACTGCCAGATGTCAGCCATCACAACAGTTTTATTCACTCCAGTCAACTGCAGACGATTATAGTCGACCTGTAGAACGAATTCCATCGCCATACCGTGGACAAGGTTGCTCCCCGACACACTGTAGCCATTCCCTGCCGCAATACAGAGGTACCAGCCTCTCGTCTAGCCGCCGAATTCAGGAAAACCAAGTGAGGAGACCATCTATCGAGGTGAGACCACCACAGATGAAATTCCTTCGTGGACGATAGTCGCCAAGATGTCAGGAAATCTCATTGACGTCATCATCGACAACCGACCTGTTCAGGCGCTGGTCAGTTCGGGGTTTCCTTTTATCAAATTTTTGTTACATCAAAAGGTAGTCATAATGTTATTCTCAGATGGAACTTCGTGCAGGCATCGTACGCAGTCAAATACTATGCAAGATCAGAACTCTGAACTGAAGAAGCTATTCCAACAAACTCATGTAGCAAGCATTGCTCTGGGCAGTTGTTTTCTATTGAAAACACTGTTATCCGGCCGTCATTAATGATACGAGCTCCATTCATTAGTCTAGATGCTCAGTTAAACCGGGAAGCTTTTGTCAATTGCAAAAATCTACTCAGGAACACAAAAGAGATCTACGTGCCAGCGACAATCATAAGCAGTGCAGGTGATCAAGGAAAACTTGGGATAACCAGTTCTCACGAGCAACCATAAGCTATCGCTTACGGTTTGTGTATAGGGACAGCTGAACCAGTCCAAGTAGGGCACCTTAGTGCCATTGACAAAGAATTATGCTGTGCTACCACTACGGACAATGTAGGAGAAGAAGCCACTATCGAACTGCCAAGTAGGATCTGGCCTTACCAAGGAACAACATCGACAAATGTTTGCCATTCTGCACTCATTTTCATATGCAGCGGAGAAAAGATAGACCAAGTGGTCCATGGTAAAACACTTTATCAACACCGGGGATCGTCCATCAAGTAGCCATTGCTCATACTGTGTCGCCAACTGAAAGACCAATAATCCGGCAGAAGATGCTACAAGATGACATTATTAAACCCTAAGAAAGTCTTTGGTCCTCTCGTTTGCTCCCTGTGAAAAAAAAGATGACAAATGACGTTTCTGCATCGACTACCAACGACTGAAAAAAATCACGAAAAAAAGAAGTCTACCCATTGCCGTGCCGCACACTGATGATGCTTTAGACTCAGTAGCGACTCGTGATATACATTCTTGATGGTCACAAATTTTTAGATTCAGATAAATTTGAGAACGTGAAATTAATAGCATCTGCAGTAAACAGTTATGCTTATCAACAAGTTTATACAACTACAGTCACTGCCAATAATAATAAAAATAAAAGGTCAGACATGTTCAGTATCGCCTACTGCTGCAATGGAGGTAACACGCGAGGAACAATATGCGGCTTTGAAATTCTGCTTTCATCTCAACAAATCTTCAGCTGAGGCCTATACAGCGTTACAGGAGGCCTATGGGGAGGGTCTGTTCTTTCCTGCAGCACAGCTCGAAGGTGGTTTAAAATGTTTAAAGAGGGGAGACACTCAATTTCAAAGAAAGGTGGACCCGGTGCTCCAGTTACTGGCCGGCCGCGGTGGTCTAGCGGTTCTAGGCGCTCAGTCCGGAGCCGCGCGACTGCTACGGTCGCAGGTTCGAATCCTGCCTCGGGCATGGATGTGTGTGATGTCCTTAGGTTAGTTAGGTTTAAGTAGTTCTAAGTTCTAGGGGACTTATGACCTCAGCAGCTGAGTCCCATAGTGCTCAGAGCCATTTGAACCATTTTTTCCCCAGTTACTGCTCTTCCTGAAGGAAACATCAACACTGTTGCTGTCATTGTGAGAGGGGATCGACGAATTATCTTAAGATCACTTTCTGAAATACTGAAAGTTTCATTTGGTGGCACCCACTCGTTGGTGACAAAAAAAAATTACACATGACACGTGTTTGTGCGCGATTGGTTCCAAGACTGGTGATTCCCGAACTTTAACACATTCGCGTGCAGGTCTGCATGCAATTAAAGTCGATGTTAGAGGAAGATCCGGAGTTTCTTTCAAATGTAATCACTGCTAATGAAACATAGCTACATAATTTTGATCCTGAGAGCAAACAGCAAAGCTCAGCATGGAAATCTCCTTCATCGCCAACCCCCAAAAAAGCAAAAGTGGTTGCTTCTACTGGGAAAGTTATGGTCATTTCATTCTTTGATATTCATGGAATGGTTTATCAGCATGTTGTCCTGCACACACATCAGTAACTGGACAATACTACAGGGATGTCCGGAAAACATTGCAGGTCCATATCAGGCGCAAAGGACAAAATTTCCGTGAAGCAGGCTGGATGCTTCACCACGATAATGCGCGGTCGCATATTGCCATTGTTGTTGTTGAATATCTTGCAGAAATCAACGTGAAGTGCATCCCTCATCCTCCCGATAGCCCGTATTTAGCCCCATGTGACTTTTCTATTCTCTAACGTGAAGAAACGCCTTCGTGGGAGGCATCATCAATCATCAGAAGCAGTTGTAAAGGCTGCAGAGGCGATTTTGAAGAACCTCTCAAAAAATTGTTTCCAAGCCTGTGTTTGAAGACTGGCAGAAAAGCTGCGACAAGTGCATCGCATTCATGAGAGATTGCTTTTAGAAGGACCATCAAAATTTTAAGGATGAGTAAAGGCATGCTGTCAAAAAAATGATCATTCTTTATTGAACAGCTCTCGTAGTTAAGTACAGTTTAGGGCAATAACGAAACAATGTCTAAGCTTTCACGAATCTCCATTTCGCATTTTTATGTGAGTGGGATTTTTACGCTTTTCCATTTTTTCAGACAAATGTACAAGATCCGTAACAGACGTATTAGGTCACGAATTTACTTCCGGGCCGAAAATCAGACATTTTTATGTGCACCCAAATAACAACTTGTGCTAACGGTACTCTTCTTTGTTAAATGTTCACTTGTAGTCAAGCTTATTTGATTTCGACACTCTCAATAAAAGGATATGTTCTCTGAGGCCCTAGTTCCTTTCCGGCAAACTTTTGTTGCTAATTTACATTTCCGTTCCCAGAATGAGAGTTTTACTTTGCAGCAGAGTGTGCACTGATATGAAACTTTCTGACGGATTAAAACCGGTTGCCAGACCGAGATTCGAACTCCGGACCTTCACCTATTGCGGACAGGTGCTCCGCCGACTGAGCTACCCAAGCACGACTCATGACTCACTATTAGGTAAACAGATTTCAGTAGCATGAATAAATATTACAGTCTTACAATTGACAGTGATTTGCTTTGCATCCATATGACACACAGCACCTCAAACGGATTACTGTATGATAAAACTCATAATTTAATATACTATAACTCATTCAGAAACTCACAAAATAGGTTTACTGTCAGTACATCTTTAGTATACACTGACGGCCGGTCTAATTTTACTACAGTATATGGTGAATGGATTAACATATTGAGGAGTGTGCTATCACCTAGCAGGATTTATGGCGAGCGAACAGGGGTAAAAAAGTCTGCCGCAGTGTGCTACCACCTGTTGGCACTGACAAAAACTTCTTGCTGAAGGCAAGGGCCAGCTGTGCACATCATGAACTGTGCACGTTGTTTGTCAAATCAGTATGTATTTGGCTGGTAAGGCAATTACGTCACGCGAGCTGTGCATGCGCAAAAGCTCCTTAAAACGAGCACAGCTGAAGGTGAGCTCGCGAATCTGATGCCAAGTTTCATGGAGTCTGGAGGAGCAGTAGTGCAGTAGATTTAAATGCCTTATCTTCCACATTGCAGCGTCTATGTTGCGTTTAACAGCATTCAAAGAAAAATAACGAGTAAATCCTAAAGGTGTCGAAAGTTTTGGTGTTCACGTGCTCTTGTGCCCTTACGAAGCAGCCGCCACTGCTTGACAGGAGCGAAGTATTTCACAACTATGGACACGCAGACAGGCTACTGGGAAATCAAGGCTGATGAGACAGGATGAAAAAGAGTCATTCATAACTCCTGATGGTCTCCTGTGAGTTCAAAGTTATGCCATTTGGACTACTTAATGTTCCAGTCCCCTTGGAGTGTATGGTGGACATATTGCTCTGACACTTTAAATGGACGAAGTGTGTTTTTCCTGCCTGGATGAGTATGTCGTTTTTCTGAAGATCTTTGAAGGACATCCAAGTCACCTGACAACCATGTTGTAGCGTATTCGGACTGCAGGCCTCTACCTGAAAGTGCATCTTTGTCGCCCAAGAATAAAAATCTTAGGACACCTAGGGAATGGCGGCATAGTCAGTCCTGGTACAAAGAAAATTAGAGCAGTCGCGGGTTTTCTATCTCCTCAGCAGTTCGTGATGTGAAGTTTGCTCAGAATTTCCCCTTGAGCTACCGTTCGTAAAGGGTTTCATGCCAAAGCATGACCCTTGCAAAAACTACTGCAGGGAGACATCAGACTATCCTGGAATGAGGCCGGCCGAAGTGGCCATGCGGTTCTAGGCGCTGCAGTCTGGAACCGCGAGACCGCTACGGTCGCAGGTTCGAATCCTGCCTCGGGCATGGATGTGTGTGATGTCCTTAGGTTAGTTAGGTTTAACTAGTTCTAAGTTCTAGGGGACTAATGACCTCAGAAGTTGAGTCCCATAGTGCTCAGAGCCATTTGAACCTGGAATGAGGTGCAAGAAAGTACTTTTCGTTCTTAAGGAGTTGCTAACATCTTCAGTCCAAGCATTGTATGATGATAATGCCGAGACAGATCTTCACACAGAAGGGGTACCAGGGGACATGGGCATTGAGGGGAACGAAAGGGCGGATGTAGCAGCCATGCAGGCGTGTCGTGGTCCTCAGTTTGTTCTATGTACTATCCCATTGGATGCAGGGTGACAATTATTGAACTACACTCCTGGAAATGGAAAAAAGAACACATTGACACCGGTGTGTCAGACCCACCATACTTGCTCCGGACACTGCGAGAGGGCTGTACAAGCAATGATCACACGCACGGCACAGCGGACACACCAGGACCCGCGGTGTTGGCCGTCGAATGGCGCTAGCTGCGCAGCATTTGTGCACCGCCGCCGTCAGTGTCAGCCAGTTTGCCATGGCATACGGAGCTCCATCGCAGTCTTTAACACTGGTAGCATGCCGCGACAGCGTGGACGTGAACCGTATGTGCAGTTGACGGACTTTGAGCGAGGGCGTATAGTGGGCATGCGGGAGGCCGGGTGGACGTACCGCCGAATTGCTCAACACGTGGGGCGTGAGGTCTCCACAGTACATCGATGTTGTCGCCAGTGGTCGGCGGAAGGTGCACGTGCCCGTCGACCTGGGACCGGACCGCAGCGACGCACGGATGCACGCCAAGACCGTAGGATCCTACGCAGTGCCGTAGGGGACCGCACCGCCACTTCCCAGCAAATTAGGGACACTGTTGCTCCTGGGGTATCGGCGAGGACCATTCGCAACCGTCTCCATGAAGCTGGGCTACGGTCCCGCACACCGTTAGGCCGTCTTCCGCTCACGCCCCAACATCGTGCAGCCCGCCTCCAGTGGTGTCGCGACAGGCGTGAATGGAGGGACGAATGGAGACGTGTCGTCTTCAGCGATGAGAGTCGCTTCTGCCTTGGTGCCAATGATGGTCGTATGCGTGTTTGGCGCCGTGCAGGTGAGCGCCACAATCAGGACTGCATACGACCGAGGCACACAGGGCCAACACCCGGCATCATGGTGTGGGGAGCGATCTCCTACACTGGCCGTACACCACTGGTGATCGTCGAGGGGACACTGAATAGTGCACGGTACATCCAAACCGTCATCGAACCCATCGTTCTACCATTCCTAGACCGGTAAGGGAACTTGCTGTTCCAACAGGACAATGCACGTCCGCATGTATCCCGTGCCACCCAACGTGCTCTAGGAGGTGTAAGTCAACTACCCTGGCCAGCAAGATCTCCGTATCTGTCCCCCATTGAGCATGTTTGGGACTGGATGAAGCGTCGTCTCACGCGGTCTGCACGTCCATCACGAACGCTGGTCCAACTGAGGCGCCAGGTGGAAATGGCATGGCAAGCCGTTCCACAGGACTACATCCAGCATCTCTACGATCGTCTCCATGGGAGAATAGCAGCCTGCATTGCTGCGAAAGGTGGATATACACTGTACTAGTGCCGACATTGTGCATGCTCTGTTGCCTGTGTCTATGTGCCTGTGGTTCTGTCAGTGTGATCATGTGATGTATCTGACCCCAGGAATGTGTCAATAAAGTTTCCCCTTCCTGGGACAATGAATTCACGGTGTTCTTATTTCAATTTCCAGGAGTGTATATGAAATAAAATCGTCATAACTTCTGAACGGTTTGCATTAGGACGTTCAAATTGCACAGCTGGCTACGGGGCACGATGGGAATAAGTATGCGCTGTATCGTTCGGTTTAGCGACGAAGCTCACTTTCATTTGGATGTTTTCGTCAATAAGCAAAATTGGCGCATTTGGGGGATTGAGAATCCGCATTTCGCGATCATTAAGTCTCTTCACGCTCAACGGGTAACTGTGTGGTGTGCAATGTCCAGTCATGCAGTAATTGGTGCGATAGTCCTTGGTGCCACAGTAACTACCAAATGGTACGTGAAAATTTTGGAAGATGATTTCATCCACATTATCCAAAGTGACCCTTATTTCGACAAGATGTGGTTCACGCAAGAAAGAGCTCGGTCCCATCGAAGCAGGAGAGTGTTTGATGTCCTGAAGAAGCACTTTGGGGACCGCATTCTGGCTCTGGGGTACCCAGAGGCCACTGGCATGGTCCTCGATTGGTCGCTATATTCTCCGGATCTGAAGACATGCGACTCCTATTTGTGGGGCTACATTACAGACAAGGCCACAGCCCTATGACGCATAGCTTCTTGCTTCGGCGAGATAATCCCTCAGTGTGTCGTGCTTGTGGTGTACAGATCACTATGCATTTCATTTTATTAGACTGTGTTTTATTTTCAGACCACAGGGCAGCGGCAGATTTGTTGACAGATGTGACGTTCAGACGAGTGTCATGAGAATTTAAGGGTTTTATGATACCTTTAACTTATTCCCCGAAATTCTAAGGAGATGTTCTTAACGTGTTAACAGGGTGACTGGCTCACACATGTCTTTTGTTTAAGCTGTCAGCCGGTCACATTTCTCTGTGCCTTTTTTTTAGCTCCTTTATCGTTTTACTTACGTTTTACTTCCAGGTGAAGCACGTTTCATCTTTTCTCCTTTGTCTTAAGGCGTGTGATATAGTGTGATTGTGTGGGTCAACGCGAGTGAGGTAGGAGTGAGTGAATGAGTGCCATTTTATAGATTTCCTCCTCACTGTGTGACAACAATTTTAGCCATTTTATCCACATTCGTTTCTTTTAATATGTGTAAGGGCTCTGATAACCTGGCCGTTGAGTGCCCGTAAACTGCAACCACACACACACACACACACACACACACACACACACAGTAATTATGTACGACACACGAAACTTCAGTTTTCATTGGAAATATAAATTCTTAAATACGGTTTCTTATAATAAAGGTCGTTAAAAATTTTAAAACATCACAAATTAATTTTTTTATCTGTATATACTCCTGCGGAAATGCTCATGGAACATACACATTCGTTTAAAAATTTGCATGGGCCGGGAATCTGGTCCAGGCCACCCACATGGCAGGCGAACACCCTTTCACAGAGACAAACCGCCTGGCAAAAGCTCAATCTTACTCTAAGGTATTAAAGACGCTCGAAGATTTTCGAAGTCGATATTCTAGAGAATTTGTGAGAGTTGCATCTACCTGCTTTGGGACAGTGATATTTGAGTTCTGAACTTCATGTGCCATAAATATAAAGATACAAAAAAATTCGATTGTCATGTGTTGTCCTTGTGAGCGAACATCATAAATTTCGATACGTGAATTCATAAAAACTCATGCTTATTTGGTCTCCACTTCGGTGAGTATACTGTACAGGGTATTTGAAGAGGAGTAGAAAGTGTTTCAAGCAGTGATATTAATGACTTGAATTTTTGTGCATACATCTGTTATTTGTAAATAAAAAGAAATGGTTCAAATGGCTCTGAGCACTATGGGATTTAACATCTGAGGTCATAAATCCCCTAGAACTTAGAACTACTTAAACCTAACTAACCTAAGGACACCACACACATCCATGCCCGAGGCAGGATTCGAACCTGTGACTGTAGCGGTCGCGCGGTTCCGTACTGAAGCGCCTAGAACCGCTCGGCCACAACGGCCGGCTGTTTGCAAATCAAGCACATTCTATGCTAGAATATAAATTGTTTGCCTGCAGCTGTATTTTCGTGTCTTATCTAGGCCATGCCCTTCGTTCTAAATTTAGACCAATTTCCATCACAACTATCACATAATCCTTCTCCTCTGGAAATATTCTGTAAAAAAAAATTGAAATGTTTTTTGTTATACAGTAAAGCGCGGTACATTTTTATTGAAGCCATTGTGGTTCTGGTTTCTACTTCGATTTTCTCCTATTGCTGGGAAGGATTAACACCGAATCAACAATGTTGCATTTGGAATACGAACTTCATTAAGCTGTATTGTCTAAAGCAGCAGCTTACTGAAGCGCACAGATTAGCCGTAGCGTTGGAATTGTATTATCTGCATCTTGTCTGCCTTAATTGCGAATCTCTGATTCCTCTTGCGCACTTGCTCGGAGTTCTCTTGTACTCGACAGTACTTCCTCTGACCTGGGCTCAGAGTTTCCTCCGCGTATGGCGCTGCAGAGCCAACGTGTCGGCGTGGCAGCAAGAAGCATCATCTGGCTAGTATTTTTCCGCACAGAGTCGCTCCACGTACGTCATCGGGTGCGTTATTTAGTTTCAGAAGTACTTACGTGTTGGGCGTGGGCTGCTCGTTTGTATCTCGCTTACGGCTCAGGGATCCCGATCATTGAGAGAGATGTTCGCTCCGAGATGGGCGGGAATATAGCCAGTGCAATGTGCTATTTGAAGTGGTGCACGTGCTAGCATATACAGTCACAAGAAAGATTATAGAAAGTCATCGAGTAAGTTATTCGGAATTTTAGTTTGGTCTGGTGATGTGTCGTGCAGAATTCTGATATAACGTTGTCATATCCGTCATAAATATTCAGCAATTGCTTTTTCGTCATCTGAGGGTCAGAATGTACCGTTGAAAACTGCTGAATAGAGACCAAGCTTTTATCTAAACAGACATTGACGATAGTTTGTACTTTTAGAGTACTGTTTGGTTTTAAACGCGCAGCTTTATAATTTGAAGGAGTAATTTTCTTAGTATTCTAATACCAATCGAAATTTCTTGTCGTATTCCTACAAGTGTCTTGCTTGTCGATACACGTGTGTTTTGTATGTTTGCTCTTTAATGAAATGGCCATTGCAGACTTGCAATTATTAGGATTAGTGCAAATAGTAATTAGTAGGAAGGCACGCTAATGGCGTACTTCCTCCATCCCTCCCTCTCTTTCTCTCCGACCCCCCCCTCCCACTCCTCCTCTCTCTCCACCTTCGAACTTCCTACCTTATAGCTTTACTTAGTTCCTTATGAGATATTTCTTCTCAGTTCGTGTCATGCTCTGTATGAAGATTTCCGTCTAGCACTGTTATTTGCTGCAGTCACGGCCTTCGTTAGAAACGTCACAAATGGTACGCGAGGTATCGCTAATGATTTCAGTGTGGTGTGATAGGTGCTGTCTGAGATAAAATGTCAAATAAAACAATATCTTAGCTTGTATCTGTTACCGCATCTGGTTGTTGTGGGCTTTCTCAGACGGACCTGATGCCTAGGGTCACTAGTAAGTGGTGTAAGACCATGGCTGGTGAGATGCGCTCATCACCGAACAGTCTCGGAGCATGGGTAGGGAATATGTTGGCGGACGATGGCGCACAGAGAGCCGTATGTGAGACGCACACCCTGTGCTCTGGCGAACATGAGCGCCGGGACGCGTGCGAGCATCGTATTGCAGTGTGCGCAACCCATAACCGCTCCTGAACTATTGCTTTTGTCGCGTTGGGATCCGTCTCTCAGTACTGCAAGGCGTCGGTGCCGCGCGCCGTGATGGAGTGCAGCATGTACGGGGACAATATTGGCCGACGAGCAGCAGACGGTACCGATCGTGAACTCGTGAGGGGATCGTCACCGCCTCGGGTTGTACCGTACCATGTGCCCTCTGACAGAAATGGTGTATAACTACCCGTGAAGAAATAGCAGTGCTGGATTTGGTGTTACGTTTTCTCCACCTCTCGTGCTCCAACATGTATCGAACACCATGTCAGCAATCTCTTTTGCTGACAAACGAGTGATTACATTAAAGGCCCATACACTGGCTTTCTCTTGCCGGTACGAGGTAAATAACATTTCTCGGCATACCAATAAGGGATTGCGGTTTTAGGCAAAAAGGCACTTACTTTTCAACTTGGTCCTCTTTAAGGTCAATGAAGTTTGCTTAATGAGTTGAAATAAAATTCTTCTGCTTCGTCTAATACCTTAAATTGATTAAATACCTGTTATCTTTATGGAACTGAATGATCAGGCATAGAAGTCGTTCTTGGAGAGTGGGAAGGTTTGTTGACACAAAACCGCGTTTTATGTTAGGTTTCAAAGCAAAGAGTGATCTGCATGATAGTAGTAATAACGATAGGTCTTTGTTAACATTATAAACTACAGGCTGTAGTGACATACGTTGAAATTTGGAAACGATGGCGCTAACAGTTGCGTCACCAAACAAGTCACTTTCAACTAATTAACAGGCTGAAAATAGATAAAAGTTTTTGGATTAGTGAAGCATCGTGCTGATTACACTACTTTAAATAAAATATAATTCATTCTTAACCATTTAGACATTATTTCATTAGTAATTGTGATAGCAAAAAATACAGAACATCCTCATCTGGAAGCCCTAACAGGGAGAAAATCAAGAGTTGTATATCTCTTTTGCCGTTATACAATAGAAGAACGAAAATTCCACAGATAGTTAAGTAAGTGGAAGACTAAGTTTCTGCAGTACAGTTAAGTCTTTGACATTGAGTCATAGTTATTTCTTATAGCTCCTAGTGGCAATGACAGAACCATGCTAAATACTACAAAAACATGAGAGTATTCCATATTTGTTGTTAATTGATTTCCAGTACAATGTGTTGCCGAGTTATACACAATATTTTTCTCTTTTTATTTGAAACTGTGTTACAGCTTCATCAAATGTATCAGTAGTTATTCCTCTAATACATCAAGGCATCGGTCCTTATAACGACCCTCGTATCGTACAGGCTTTTTTTTTGTTTTGGTTAGTATAGCTCAGTCTTGGATAGACTGTCAGAGACAGAGCACCTCGTATTCCTGCTGCTAATAAGGCGAGTACACCATTCGTTTGTTACAGTATTTTTATGAGTTTCAAACAGGAGCGACTGTAGTAATGGATAGGAACTGTTATTGCTGCGTGCAGATGCGAGCTGAGGTGGCTAGCCGTTGCTCACAGCTCCAGGCTGCGTTGGCTTCTGTCACACAGCTTAAGGCTGCTGCCAAGGGACATTGCTATGGGCGGTCGGACACGGGGATGCCAGGGACGTCGAGCACGTCCCACATGTCCCCCGATCAGTCCACTGCTGTGGCCGCCCCAGGTACTGCCTGCACTGAGGTTGACCCCTCACTTGTGATCTAGTGGGAGGTCATTCCAAAGTCTGGCAGACAGCGTAAAACTTTGCGAGGGGCCGATCGCAGGCCCTCTCCGGTTCGTTTGACGAACAGTTTTCGGACGTTATCTGTGGCTGACGATATCTCTAAGCCGGATGCAGTCGTCCACCCTGTTCCAAAGGAAGCTTCTCGGCCCGCAAGGTCTGGGCTTTCACAGAGGGTGGGTTTGCTGGTAGATTGGAGCTCCAACTTTAGGCGCGTAATGGGACCCCTTAGGAACATGGCTGCCAACGAGGGGAAGGAAGCCAGTGTGCACTCCGTGTGTATACCGGGGGGAGTCATTCCGGATGTGGAAAGGGTGCTTCCGGATGCCATGAAGAGTACAGGATGCAGACAATTGCAGGTGGTGGATGTCGGTACCTATGACGTGTGTCGCTTTGGATCGCAGGAGATTCTCTTTGGTTTCGGGCGGCTAGCGGAAATGGTGAAGACTGCCAGTCGTGCTTGCGAGATTAAGGCGGAGCTCACCATCTGCAGCATCGTCGATAGAGCCGACTGTGGCCCTTTGGTGCAGAGCCGAGAGGAGGATTTGAATCAGAGGCTCAGGCGGTTCTGTGACCGTGTAGGCTAGAAATTCCTTGGCTTGCGCCATCTGGTGGTGGGTTTTCGGGATACGCTTAATAGGACAGGAGTCCACTACACACAGGAGGCGGCTACACGTGTAGCGGGGGCTGTGTGGAAGGGACTGGGCGGTTTTTTACGTTAGAGGGTATCAGGGAACCACAGAAGGGGCGTCCGTCTAAAAGTGGGCAGGTAAAACACAGTAAGGTAGTTGTAGAAACGATTGGTATTGTAGTTGTAAATTGTCGTAGCTGTGTTGGGAAAGAACCAGAGCTCCAAGCCCTAACAGAAAGCACTAAAGCTCAAGTAGTTGTAGATACATAGAGCTGGTTAAAGCCGGAAATAAGTTCAGCCGAAATTTTTTCAAACGATCTAACAGTGTTCAGAAAGGATAGATTAAATACAGTTGGTGGTGTATTTATTGCTGTCAGAGGTAGTTTGCCTTGTAGCGAAATTGAAGTAGATAGTTCGTGTGAAATAGTATGGGTAGAGGTTATACCTGACAATCGAATTAAACCATTAATTGGGTCGTTTTACCGACCCCCGACTCAGAAGGTATAGTTGATGAACAGTTCAAAGAAAACTTGAGTCTCATTTCAAATAGGTACCCCACTCATACAATTATAGTCGGTGGTGACTTCAATCTACCCTCGATATGCTGGAAAAATTATACGTTTAAAGCCGGCGGCAGGCATATAACGTCATCCGAAGTTGTACTGAATGCTTTCTCAGAAAATTATTTTGAACAGTTAGCTTATGAGGCCACTCGAACCATAAATAGTTGCGAAAGCAACTCTTAGCAACCCTTAGCAGCAAATAATTCTGGACAAATAATGAGTATTGTGACGAATACAGGGATTAGCGACCACAAGGCAGTTGCTGCTAGGTTGAATACCCCAACACCTACAACCATAAAAGAGAAACCCAAAGTATTTCTGTTTTATAAAGCTATTAAAAATGCTCTTAACGCCTATTTAAGAGAAGTCTCCACTCCTTCCGATCTGATCACGTAAGCGTAGAAAAGATGTGGAATGATTTCAAAGAGATCGTATCGACGGCAATTGAGGGATACATACCACAAAAATTAATAAGTGATGGTATTGATCCCCCATGGTACACAAAAGGGTCAGATCGCTGTTGCAGGAGCAACTAAAAAAGCATGCCTAATTTAAAAGAACGCAAAATACCCAAGACTGGCAAAGTTTTGCAGAATTTCGAAATATAGCGCGTACTTCAATGTGAAAAGCTTTTAATAATCTCCACAACGAAACTCTGTCTCGAGATCTGGCTGAAAACCCAAAGAGATACTGGTCATACATAAAGCACACCAGTGGCAAGACGCAATCAATACCTTCACTGCGCGATAACAACGATAAAGTCACTGAAGACTGTACCACTAAAGCAGAGTTATTAAACACAGTTTTCCGAAACTCCTTCACCAAAGAAGACGAAGTAAATATTCCTGAACTCCAATCAAGAACAACTGCCAAGATGAGAAACATAGAAGTAGATATCCTCGGTGTAGCAAAGCAGCTTAAAACACTTAGTAAAGGCAAGGCCTCCGGTCCAGATTGTATACCGGTCAGCTTCCTCTCAGAGTATGCTGTGACAATAGCTCCATATTTAGCAATTACATACAACCACACTCTCACAGAAAGATCCGTACCTAAAGACTGGAAAATTGCTCAAGTCACACCAATACCCAAAAAGGGAAGTAGGAGAAATCCGATGAATTACAGGCCCATATCACTAACGTCGATTTGCAGTAGGGTTTTGGAACATATACTGTAGTCCAACATTATGAAATACTCCGAAGAAAATGATTGAAAGGTAGTCAGCACGGATTCAGAAAATATCGTTCTTGCGAAAGTCAACTAGCTCTTTATACTCACGACGTAGTGAGTGCTATCGACAGGGGATGTCAAATTGATTCCATATTTTTAGATTGCCAGTAGGCTTTCGACACCGTTCCTCAAAAGCGTCTTCTAACCAAACTGCGTACCTATGGAATATCGCCTCTGTTGTGCGACTGGATTCGTGATTTCCTGTCACAAGGTCACAGTTCGTAGTAACGGACGGAAAGTCATCGAGTGAAACAGAAGTAATATCCGGCGTTCCCCAGGTAAGTGTTATAGGCCCTCTGTTGTTCCTGATCTATATTAACGACACAGGAGACAATCTGATTAGCCGTCTTAGATTGTTTGCAGATAATGCTGTCATTTTCCGTCTTGTAAAGTCACCAGATAACCAAAACGAATTGCATAATGATTTAGATAAGATATCTGTATGGTGCGAAAAGTGGCAGTTGACCCTGAATGAAGAATAGTGTGAAGTTATTCACTTGAGTACTAAAGGAAATCCGCTAAATTTCGATTACGCAATAAGTCACACATATATGAAGGCTGTAAATTCAACTAAATACCTAGGGATTACTGTTACGAATAACCTAAATTGGAACGATCACATAGATAATGTTGTGGGTAGAGCAAACCAAAAACTGCCATTCATTGGCAGAACACTTAGAAGGTGCAACAGGTCTACTAGAGAGATTGCTTACACCATGCTTGTCCGCCCTATTCTGGAGTATTGCTGTGCGGTGTGGGATCCGCATCAGGTGGGACTGACGGATGACATCGAAAAAGTACAAAGAAGGGCAACTCGTTTTGTATTATCGCGAAATGGGGGAGATAGTTCCACAGACATGATAAGTGAATTGGACTGGCAGTCGTTAAAAGCAAAGGCGTTTCTCGTTGCGACGGGATCTTCTCATGAAATTTCAATCACCAGTTTTCTCCTCCGATTGCGAAAACATTCTGTTGACACTCACCTACATAGGGAGAAATGATTACCGCGATAAAATAAGAGAAAATAAGAAAAATTTGCACAGAAAAATGTGCTAGTTTTTCCCGCGCGCTGTTCGAGAGTGGAACGGTAGAGAGACAGGGTTCATTGAACCCTTCTGCCAGGCACTTTATTGTGAATAGCAGAGTAATCGAGTAGATATAGATGTAGATCACCGGCGCCCAATAGTGAGCATTCAGAACAAAAGTATCTATTTTTAGTTCATATATAATGACATGGAAGACCAGTTAGTCTATAGCGTATTTGTACAGAAATAGACACACCCAGAAGATGGCGATGGCACGTAGGTGCTTAAAAATGATCAAAAACGAAAACGATAGCTTCAACTTATTCTTGCCCTCTAAGACGTCGCCCTTCGAGTACAGTGTGTGCTGCACAGTACTCATGCAAGAAGATAAAATACCTGACGGCTTACCAGAGAGAACATCAGCATCGTTGATAAAGAACGTCCGTCCTCAGAGACCAAAAACAGGAAAAGTTAACGTAATATTGGTAAACTGCAGGAGTATCCAGGGCAAGGTTCCTGAATTAGTATCGCTTATTGAAGGAAATAGTGCGCATATAGTATTAGGAACGGAAAGTTGGTTAAAACCGGAAGTGAACAGTAACGAAATCCTAGACACAGAATGGAATATATACCGCAAGGATAGGATAAACGCCAATGGTGGAGGAGTATTTATAGCAGTAAAGAATTCAATAATATCCAGTGAAGTTATTAGCGAATGCGAATGTGAAATAATCTGGGTTAAGTTAAGTATCAAAGGTGGGTCAGATATGATAGTCGGATGCTTCTATAGACCACCTGCATCAGCAACCGTAGTAGTTGAGCGCCTCAGAGAGAACCTGCAGAACGTCGTGAAGAAGTTTCGTGATCATACTATTGTAATAGGGGGAGACTTCAATCTACCAGGTATAGAATGGGATAGTCACACAATCAGAACTGGAGCCAGGGACAGAGACTCTTGTGACATTATCCTGACTGCCTTGTCCGAGAATTACTTCGAGCAGATAGTTAGAGAACCAACTCGTGAAGCTAACGTTTTAGACCTCATAGCAACAAATAGACCGGAACTTTTCGACTCCGTGAATGTAGAAGAGGGTATCAGTGATCATAAGTCAGTGGTTGCATCAATGACTACAAGTGTAATAAGAAATGCCAAGAAAGGAAGGAAAATATATTTGCTTAACAAGAGTGATAGGGCACAAATCGCAGAATATCTGAGTGACCACCATCAAACGTTCATTTCTGAGGAAGAGGATGTGGAACAAAAATGGAAAAAATTCAGAAACATCGTCCAGTACGCCTTAGATAAGTTCGTACCGACTAAGGTCCAAAGCGAGGGGAAAGATCCACCGTGGTATAACAATCATGTACGAAAGGTACTACGGAAACAAAGAAAGCTTCATCATAGGTTTAAGAGTAGTCGAATCATAGCTGATAAGGAAAAGCTGAACGAAGCGAAAAAGAGCGTAAAGAGAGCAATGAGAGAAGCATTCAACGAATTCGAACATAAAACATTGGCAAACAATCTAAACAAGAACCCTAAAAAGTTTTGGTCATATGTAAAATCGGTAAGCGGATCTAAATCCCCTATTCAGTCACTCGTTGACCACGATGGCACCGAAACAGAGGACGACCGAAGAAAGGCAGAAATACTGAATTCAGTGTTCCGAAACTGTTTCACTGCGGAAAATCGTAACACGGTCCCTGACTTCAGCCGTCGCACGGACGCCAAAATGGAAAATATTGAAATAAACGATATCGGAATTGAAAAACAACTGCTATCACTTAGTAGCGGAAAAGCATCCGGACCAGACGAGATACCCGTAAGATTCTACAGTGATTATGCTAAAGAACTTGCCCCCTTTCTATCAGCAATTTATCGTAGATCTCTGGAAGAACGTAAAGTACCTAGCGACTGGAAGAAAGCGCAGGTCGTTCCCATTTTCAAGAAGGGTCATAAATCAGATGCGAATAATTATAGGCCTATTTCGCTTACGTCAATCTGTTGTAGAATAATGGAACATGTTTTATGTTCTCGTATTATGACGTTCTTAGATAATACAAATCTCCTTCATCATAACCAACATGGATTCCGCAAACAGAGATCATGTGAAACTCAGCTCGCCCTATTTGTCCAAGAAATTCACAGTGCCGTAGACACTGGCGAGCAGATTGATGCCGTATTCCTGGACTTCAGGAAGGCATTTGATACGGTTCCGCACTTACGTTTAGTGAAAAAAATACGAGCTTACGGAATATCGGACCAGGTTTGTGATTGGATTCAGGATTTCCTAGAAGAAAGAACACAACATGTCATTCTTAACGGTTCAAAATCTGCAGATGTAGAGGTAATTTCGGGAGTACCGCAAGGAAGCGTGATAGGACCTTTATTGTTTACAATATACATAAATGACTTAGTTGACAACATCGGTAGCTCCGTGAGGCTATTTGCAGATGACACGGTTGTCTACAAGAAAGTAGCAACATCAGAAGACTCGTACGTACTCCAGGAAGACCTGCAGAGGATTAATGAATGGTGCGACAGCTGGCAGCTTTCCCTAAACGTAGATAAATGTAATATAATGCGCATACATAGGGGCAGAAATCCATTCCAGTACGATTATGCCATAGGTGGTAAATCATTGGAAGCGGTAACGACCGTAAAATACTTAGGAGTTACTATCCGGAGCGATCTGAAGTGGAATGATCACATAAAACAAATAGTGGGAAAAGCAGGCGCCAGGTTGAGATTCATAGGAAGAATTCTAAGAAAATGTGACTCATCGACGAAAGAAGTAGCTTACAAAACGCTTGTTCGTCCGATTCTTGAGTATTGCTCATCAGTATGGGACCCTTACCAGGTTGGATTAATAGAAGAGATAGACATGATCCAGCGAAAAGCAGCGCGATTCGTCATGGGGACATTTAGTCAGCGCGAGAGCGTTACGGAGATGCTGAACAAGCTCCAGTGGCGGACACTTCAAGAAAGGCGTTACGCAATACGGAGAGGTTTATTATCGAAATTACGAGAGAGCACATTCCGGGAAGAGATGGGCAACATATTACTACCGCCCACATATATCTCGCGTAATGATCACAACGAAAAGATCCGAGAAATTAGAGCAAATACGGAGACTTACAAGCAGTCGTTCTTCCCACGCACAATTCGTGAATGGAACAGGGAAGGGGGGATCAGATAGTGGTACAATAAGTACCCTCCGCCACACACCGTAAGGTGGCTCGCGGAGTATAGATGTAGATGTAGATGTAATGCTATACGTGATTTCATTCGGAGCACACTCTACTAACTACCGATCGCTTACGCATTGTGACATTATAAAATATTTTTGTTTTATTTCTTTTAATATTTTACTCATTTGTTACAAATGTATACCGTTTTTTGTAAATACTTCAGACGAGACGGGAGACTATAAACGTGTGGCACTGACGAGCTGTTTGTTGGAGGACTATAACAGCGAGCGCGCCAGTTTGCTGCAGCGGGATTGAGTACGACGACAACTTTGATTGGAGTGTAGCAATTGCAGACCGAGAGACATTACATCGGGTACACCGGTGTAGCGGTAGGCAACCACGCATTGTACGAACGTTGGTAGAGTGATAATTAGTTGGAAGTAAACGACATGAAAGTCATCTACACGCGTTCGGCTTGTATGTTGTAGAACTATCTCATGTATAAATCGAAAGAAAATGATTTTCTATTTCACGATGCGTGGTTTCAGTAGCATAAGAATTGTCATATGTACCTCAGTGTATTGAACATTTACATTTATTGTGACATGCTTGTTACTTGTTACCTCTTAATTGTAAATATGTGTAAGATTTTTTATTTTTTCCATGTCATTGAGGACAGTCTAACTTACGACTGTAGAAGGGACGTTAGCATCTTTCTTCCTTCTTTTGTAAGTACTTATTATCTATTCGTGCTTTATGTCGCGCTCTATACCCTTGAGGATCTCCTCACTAAGGATTTAACGAACAAAAAATATATGTAATCTAAAGAAATAAATATTAAGGTGTAAAGTCCCGTCGACGACGATATTATTAAAGGTGGAACACAAGCTCGTATTGGGGACGAAGGGTAGGGGGAGAGATCGACTGTACCAGTTTCAATGGAACCATCCTGGCTTAGCGTTAATCTTTGTACAGAAATACCTAAATGTGAGTGGCCGAAAGGGAATTTGAACCTAGGTTCTCCTAAATGGGAGTCCATTGTTTTACAGCTGAACTACCTCACTCGGTGGTAACTGAAAGAGGCTACGATAAAATGGATGTTGTTTGGCAGGTAACTGTGTCAGCAGTTTTACTTCTTTGTCGAGGACCTAACATACATCTCATCAATTAATGCTAGGAGAGTATCATTGTTCTCGGTTATTTTAAAGGCGTTTGTATGGTCCCACGGTAATTGTGTATTCTTTTGCTCGTACCCACGCAGAAGATAGGACTGGACAAAATATTTTTCCATGATGAAAAGCCCACTAAGATAAGGAATTCCGACGTCAGCTTTAATTTCAGTAAAGCGACTCGGTCATATTTTCTACGGGACATATATGTTGGTGATAGCACAATGGGCGCACAGTCTTCTTCGAATACAAGTTCTCTAAATTTAGCCAACCGGGATTCGCGAGAACGACGTCGTCGTCGTCGTCGTCGTCGTCGTCGTCGTCTTTTCAAGGAATCCCACTTAAGCTTCCCGAGAATTTCTGGTACACTTTCATGTGGGCTGCGGCTCTGCGGCTGAACGTTAGTGAGCTCCCTCGTCAACAGCACAGCCGCATGTAGGCGGGCACCGAACGATGGCTCCCAGGCACGTGCAATCACTGAGGTAGCGCGCGTCCGTAGCATTTCAGCTATCGCTTTGACCGATAAATGCGCTAGCGTGTATAGCTCAAGGGCGAAGTCGTATCAACCGCAAAGAGGTCCGGAAAGCCAGTCACGGCAGCAGTCTGCCTCCTGCCACCTGCTCGCCTGCAGCTGCGCCGTAGGCGACAAAAGCAAAGGGGGACGACGGCTTGCGGATTTATATCATCGGCCGCGCGACCACCTTCGACTGCTCAGGCATCAACGTTTCATACAAATACATCAGGATTTATTTCTAAAAAAGTCTATTGCCACAGTCCAACAATCCACGACGTCAGAGAAACCGCTATTCAACAACAGCAAACGAAGAAAAATGAATATCCATTTCGGCAGGCTGCCCTGCGGTGGACAGTGACCTTAAGCTGTATTGGCAGGCAACTGTCCGCGGAAGGGAACGGGAAATGCAGTATGTTCGTCACGAATATAGCAAAATTTAATAAATTTCCTTTAATTTACGTCTATGTTCACAAACTTTTTGTTAACAGATTACCGGTTTCGGTCTATAATGACCATCATCAGATCTGTTTTATAAAAACAAAGTCCTAATATACCGCAGCCATAGTGGCAGTACATTAGGACTTTGTTTTTATAAAACAAATCTGATGATGGTCTTTGTACACCGAAACCGGTAATCTGTTAACAAAAAGTTTGTGACCGTAGACGTAAATTAAAGGAAACTTATTGAATATACGGGTCACTGTTTTTTTCGCAGCAATGTCGCAGCTTGCAAAATTTAATAGTTGCGACCTAACAAGCTTGTTACATTAAAGTTTTTACCACTTCCCATCTTTAGTCATCAGCCTTCTGACTGGTTTGATGCGGTCCGCCCTTAATTCCTAACCTGCACTAACCTTGTCATCTCATACTACCTTTTGCATCCTCCGTCCTCAGTTATTTGTCGGATGTTTTCAAATCTCTGTCTTCCTCTGTTATTTTTACCCTCTGCAGCTTCCTCTAGTAGAGTGGTTCCCAACCTGGGGATAATTGCCCCTGAGGGGTCAAATGAATTTTTCTGTGGGGTAAAAAAAAAGTCTGATTGTGTTTCAGCCATGAAACTAAATTATTTTTAGAAGAACATTACTATTAACATAATTTTGTAACGCTCTAATATAGACTATGTAAGTTATCAGTAACTACTTTTTTCTCAATTACTAGCATTAATGCGTGTTACTTTGCGGTAGAGGTTACAGATTCCTCATATAGTCCATACATTACACACATACTTCCTGCTTTGTAGCATATATCTTTAACAGTAAAAATGAGACATACTCGTAACAAACGCTAATTATTTCATGAAAATATCTTCTCCAAGTTGTAGAGTGTTCCTGCAATAGATCAGAAATTGCTTCATTGCTCACTTCTAAATGTATAAATGAACTAATTGGTAACACGACACTGTAGTGCTCTACACAGTGTTGTTATTATTATTGTTATTATTAGTATTATTATTCAGTGTCAAATCATTAAAAGAATGAAGTCTTCCAATTTCTACTAGTCTGGAAGTAAGGAGTCCAGCAAGAAAACGATTTACGAACAGTAGTAATTATAGTGCTCTCGTTTGAAAGTGGTTGATTTTAAATGGCGTACGAGTGAATCAAGGACCGCTAGGGAGAAGAGTGGTGCAGGGGGAGCGTGTTTTGTAACAAGTGCCCGACATCAGTGTGGGTATTAGCTTTCTTTTCTGAGATGGGGAGCACTCACTATGCTCCAGGAATTACTTCATCATTCATTCAAGGATACACACACAGACACACAGACACACACACACACACACACACACACACACACACACACACACACACACACACAACTAGCCAAACACACGAATGGAAAGGAAATGTCATATTCAAGATTTGTAGATGTGAAAATAGATTTTTGACTATGAAAGCAATGAAAAAGAAGGAACTGAATTGGTTTTGAGCATCATTTATGATATTCAGTGACTGAGAACAACCCAAATTCGAAAATGGTTGTTAGACATAAACAATTCTCATTGACTTATTAGTTCACGACTTAATAAACCACGTGCAAAAAAACTAAACATCATTTGTTAGGGTCTAAGTTGGGCAGGGGGGGGGGGGGCAGTGGCGGCGAGAAGGCGGGATAGGAGGTAGGTACTAGTTAATACCTGATTCCGCTCTGGGGTAACGGTCTAAGATAGGTTGGGAACCACTGCTCTAGTACCATCGAATTTACTCTCTGTCCCTCCTTCTTGTCAGTGTTTTCCGTATGTTCCTTTCTTCGCCGATTCTACGGAGAACCTCCTCATCCTTTATCAGTCGTTGTAATTTTCAGCACACATTCTGTAGCATTACATCTTAAACGCTTCGATCCTCTTGTGTTCCGATTTTCTCACAGGCCATGTTTCACTACTATACAAACGTACATCCTCAGAAATTGCTTCCACAAATTAAAGCCTGCGTTTGATACCAGTTCATACGAGTAGGCTTCTCTTGGGCAGGAATGCCCTTTTTGCCTGTGCTACTCTGCTTTTTACGTCCTTGCTTCGTCCGTCGCAAGTTATTTTGCTTCCAAGGTAGCAGAATTTCTTAGCTACTTCCACTTCACAGTCTCCAAATCTGGTAAGTTTCTCGCTATTCTCATTTCTCTTACATCTCATTACATTTGTCTTTTTCCTGTTTACTCTCAGTCAAATTCTGTACTCATTATACCGTTATTCCATTTCACGGATCCGGTAATTCTTCTTCATTTTCACTTCATTTTCAGTGTTATCATCGAATGTTTCCGTCGATATTATTTCACCCCGAATTTTAATCCCCATTTTGAACCTTCCTTTTATTTCCGCCATTGCTTCTACGATCTCAAAATTGAACAGTAGGGGTGAAATACTGCATCCCTGTCGTACACCCTTTTAAATCCGAGCACTTCGTTCTTGGTCTTCAAGTCTTGATTCTTGAACATATCGTATATTACCCGCCTTTCGCAATACCTTACTCATATTTTTCTCATTAATTCGATCTTGCACTATTTTACATTGTCAAACGTTTCTTCTCGGTCGACAAATTCTGTGAACGTGTCCGACAAATCCTATGAACGTGTTTTGATTTTTCTTCAGCCTTACTTCCACTATTAAGCGAGACGTCAGAACTGCTTCTCTGATGCCTTTATCTTTCCTGAAGCCAAACTGATCGTTATCTAACAGATCCTCAGTTTTCTTTACTTTCTAAATATCACTAAAATATGAAATTCAGTTAAATTTTTATGCATATAGAAAATCTGTTACTAATTTCAGTTAGGACCAGAGTTGCGTAAACTCTTTTGAAACGAGTGAAATTTCTCCATCTGGGACTTAAACTTAACGATGTCATATCTCGAAAACTGTTGAACTCACAGAAGTACATTTTTTTTTACCAAAGTATGTTGTTTGTCAACAGATTCTTCTACAGTTACATACCACATTGTATTGCGTTTTCAACGTATTAGCTTCGCGAAACTGCTTTTTTTGTAAATTTGTCAGTATTTAACTCGTGATAAGTACGAAGTTTGAAGTATCTGTCTTCTAAGAAACTAACGTAAAAATACTGAAAGTCATGTATAGTGTAGATTTTTACAACGTTTCTAAGCACGTGAAAGATCTGTTCTTAATTTTAAGTAGGGCGGGAGTTATATTTTCTCTTGAAATAGGCGAGTTTTCCGCGTCCGAAAAAGCTTCCTGCTTGAGAAGTGTTAGGCTCAATGCTTGGCAAAGCGGAAGTAACAGCACAGCACAGGGAGTTTTGACGACGTTTGGCTGCCATTAATTTACTGTGTAATGGACCCGGGGTGGGTGGGGGGGGGGGGGGAGGGAGGGGGCGGAGAAAGGAAAGGAAAAGGACGGATCTGATATTAGTTGCATCGGGATATTGTGCGGAACCAGCGGCGACGAGTGAAAATATACATCGGACTGGGATTCGAACCCGGCATCTCCTGCTTACTAGTAGTTGCGTTAACCACTGCGCCATCTGTTTTTGTCGCACTTCCGCGGACTATCTCAGCACGCCCCGCGGCTGATTCTCATTCCCACCCATCGTCACCTATTCACATTCCCCGTTCATGTCCTCCATGCTCGCTAATTTTAGATTCCTGCAGGAGGTCGAACGATATGTCCATCCACACAGAAGGCTGTGGATTCATTGCCCATCGAGAAGAATCAATTTACAGTATGAATTCATGGTGTCTGTTCTTTCGGACAAACAGTCGAAATCAACCGTTCATTGGACTAAACCAATATGATGTAACCAATGAGCAGCAGCCGTAGCTTAAGGTCTTCCTCATTCGTTTCACAATTGTGTGATGACAAAACAAGGCAACGCTGAAAAGAATTACAGTGTTATGAAAACAGCGATCAAAAATACATGATACACCAGTGAAAAACGTGAAAGAAAACGTAAATTTATCCATATTACAATGTAAATGGTTTAGGTTGGTGACTGCCTTACAAAATTTAGGAAATTCCGCAAGTATTTCTGTTTGATTAAGGCTTTTCTTAAATATTCACTATGATTTTGGTTGGGCCAGATAGTTACGGTAGTGAAATGTTACCTTTGATCAGAAAAATTAGTATAAGTCAATTTGTATCATCTTATGATTTGTATAGAAATAAAAAGCGTCATTGGGGCACGTAACTTAACTTGCAAACCCAGAAGTAGCATTTTATAGTAAAGGAGTACTCATCGCACAAAATATTGTAATAATTATACAAGTGCTATTCGGAAAGTAAGGTCAGATTTCTTATAAAATATAAATCACCACAAATATTATTAAAAACAGTTTTTATTTAATTCTTTAAATGTTTCTCTATTTTTCTACATAGTTTCCTTACTTGTTTAAAGATTTGTCGTAACGTTGTACAATCTTTCGTGTCATCTCATAGACGTCTGCCGACTGGGAGAGTAACCAGTCTTTTACATACTTCTTTGTCCTCATCTGTTGCGAAGCGCTTGCCGCCGTGAAACTCCCTTACGTTGCGGAACAAATGAAAATCGCTCAGAGCCAAGTCTGTACTGTGCGATGGGTCGACAGTCTGTCCCCATCCAAAGATCTGATCAGAGTTTTTGAAGTGAATGGCAGAATCGGGTCTTGGCACTGTCATGCAGTAACAAAACTCCAGACACCAGAAGGCCACGTCGCTTATTGTGTACTGCATGTTGAAGTTTAGTCAGAGTAGCACAGTAAGCGTCTGTGTTTATTTTTGTCTCTTGCTAAATAAACTCGACTAACAAGACTACATGTGTATACCAAAACACGGTTGTCGTAACTTGCGTGCTGAGATTTTCTGCTTAGCTTTGAATTTGACTATGATGTCTTGTGACGCTATTCCATTTACTGACGTTTAGATTCTGGGGTCTTGTGAGAAACTCACGTCTCGTCCCATGTGGCATCGTCCTCTAAAAATTGATCATCTTCCTTATGATATCGATCCAAAGAGTCAATAACACTATCATTCTTTGCACTTGGTGTGTCTCAGTAAGCAGCCTCGGAACCCAGCGTGCACACAGTTTGCGAAATCGCAACTTTTGAGAGAGAATTTTGTCAAAGTTGGTTGATCCACATTCGAAAATTCCAGTGCTAAAGTTGAAATTGTGAATGACCGGTCTTCACGATTCTTCTCGTCCACGGCTTTTACCAAATCTTCTGAGATCACTGATGGTCGGCCTGATCGCGGTTCATCGTTCTCATTTTCCCTTCCTTCCATGAAAGCTCTCACCCAGTTAAAGCATTTTGCTGTCACTCGTCACATGGGGTCATTTACACCCCAATTATCTGTCGACGAATTTCCGCTGCGACAACGTTCCTTACCGTCAAAAACCGAAACTCTGACTGGATTTGACAGTCGGCCTGCGAACCAGTTGCTACAGACATTTTGAACCGACACTTTAAACAGCACACTGCGACAAAACCAATTCAAGTGATGTTGTTTGACGAGCAAGACATGCCGGGAGTATGCGCGCAAACTAGTTTCAGTGTTCGCATGACGTTTGATTAACTACGGCGATTCGGACCTTACTTTCTGAACAAGCCTCGTATACAGGTAGTTTCTATTGAGTTGCCAAAATGCATCGTGACAATCACACCAGGAATATTCAACCTTTTTTTACCTACCGCCCACTTTTGTACCTCAGTTAGTACTACAATTTTCCAACCGTCCACTGGTTGCACAGTGTTAGTGATTTATTCACAATGGAAGTAACTTTACTTTATAAAATTTATAAAGCAGAGTTGCAGCAAGTTAAAGCGTATAACAATAAGTACGTACAAAACACTTTGTCGAAATTTTATAAAACCTGTTCAAAATATTGTTAAAACCCCTACCACCTACCGCCCACCGTGAAAGCTGGAACGCCCACTAGTGGATGGTAGGGACCAGGTTGGCTACCACTGATCTATACTGGATATAACTGTCTGCGCAGAAGAAAATGTGTAATTTCATATAAAAAAAGGAGCTTCAGCAAATCTACTGCTATTTAATCCGAGGCAGTTTCCAGCAAATTAATGGTTTCCTGTCAAAGAAACGCTACTTTGCAAATGCCATGCTGCCAGGGGTAAAGAGTATCAAAGTATCCCGCCCTGTTAAATCAAACGTAAATGACGCCTCTTACGATGAGTAATCACAATCAAAATGGCCGTACTTGCAGTGTAGTCCTAAAATATTAGCATTGAAAACCAGTTAGTCTGCATCATATGTTCACATAAATAAATCGAGACCAAGAGTTTTCACATAGCCGGTGAAACATTTGTGGGCAAGGAAAAGGAAAACAATCGTCTAGTCTGAGGAGGAGTGATAAAAACCATCTCTACTTCGTTTAAAATTTCATACCGCCGAGTTCATCATTCTGTGGCAGAATGCTCTGTAGCTATTATGTTCTCGTAATATAGAACACTTGAATTGTGATGAGGTTACAGATATCCTGGAAAACAAACATCAGCACTAAATTGGGGACCAAGTGTACCTGGTCAGCTGGTATAAGAGTATGAACTTCTAGATGCTCTGTGTGCTAGAAGTAGATATTTTATTGGGTTACATGCAGTGAACTACGTGCAATACAGAAGGTCTGATCCACTTCGCATCCAACACTCCCTTTCTAAAAACATCGAGGAAGGTTTGCACTAGACATAACATTAATAGGGGGCTGTTGTTGAACCGATCTCAACTTACCTAGTCGCCCAGTTCCACATTTTCTACGAAACTTCTCTTACAGCACTTTAAGCAGGCGCGAGAAGGGTCCGTTAATAAAGACGGTGGATTTCTTCCATACTGTACAGAAAACTAAGCTATTGTGTCTCGAAAATCTGTCAATAGGTGAATTGCAACCAAAGATATAACGATCGGATCTGTTCAGACGATTATAATTTCTACGTAGGAGAACTCTCTTGCATAACCCGCTCTTTTTTGTGCGGGATCCTTAGTATGTCACCTGCTACCGTCCCTTTGACGATATCATTTCAGTAATTGATGCACAGGCTATGACCGCTTCATAGATTTATGCATAATTAGGTAATGTATTCATTTTAAGCCTCGTGGCTTCAATTTAGTCTGCTTAATGATGAACTATTTATATTTCACGGGATGTCATGTAACCTGGCGAGGGTCCAGCTAAACTGTCGGAAAATTTCTGCCAAATGTTTAAATTAAATATTTCATTAGAGCCTCGCTGTAGTGCTTTTCCGAAGCTAAATTTGGATTCGTAATAAGCTCTTTGATGTTTTCAACGCGCACGACACACGTTTAAAAAAGTAAGTAATTTCGTTTTTTTCAGTGTCAATACAATGCTGCAGTTTATTCCTAATTTGCTCATTGTGACAATAACACCGGGCATCGATAAATGAACCGTGTTCCCTGCCTTCTTCATAATAAATGAACACAGTTTTCTCTTTACTGATTTCCTGTAGGTTTTCCAGTGAAGAGAACTGTTATGTCGGCGACATTTGCACGCATCGAAGAGTGCAGCCCAGTTAACACTCCTAAAGAACCAATGTATAATCGTCCCACTCTAAATCATTACTAGATAGCATATGATATACCCTATCGGAAAATGTGAAAAATCTTAACTACTCCCATACCACTGCCACCTCTCGTTCGTTTTAGACTTTCAACATTTTCAGTTTTTTACACGTTTTGTTTTGCTGTACAAGGTTAACACTCCATATTATAAAAACTGTAATCAATTATGATATTACTTAAAAGAAACACATCATAGGTAGACCACGTTTTTAAAGACGAATAATAGCTAACACGAGCGATGATAATTTATCACTACAGCAATGTCAATTGTACATGTACACGAATCGATGCGAAACATAACCGTACAGCGATATTAACAGTTGCCGTTCAACTGGCCGGCCGCGGTGGTCTAGCGGTTCTGGCGCTGCAGTCCGGAACCGCGGGACTGCTACGGTCGCAGGTTCGAATCCTGCCTCGGGCATGGGTGTGTGTGATGTCCTTAGGTTAGTTAGGTTTAAGTAGTTCTAAGTTCTAGGGGACTTATGACCTAAGATGTTGAGTCCCATAGTGCTCAGAGCCATTTGAACCATTTTTGAACCGTTCAACTGAACTCGACATGAACCAAACGCTACGCTAGAGACATTGCTACTAGCTTCTGGCTTGTCTTCCATGTTTAAAGCTACAAACAATTTGCGCGTGTTTTCTAAGGTTACTCAAATGGATTTCGTATTGGCCACAGAACTTTTCTTCAGAAGATTCAAAGATAATGAAATTATTGCCCAATTGAATCTGTCCTTGAGTGATCTAATCATGTGATACTGGTCATATACCGTACCCGGTCTGTGTAATACGCTAATACAGTTGTATCCACGTAGAACTATTCTGTCGGGGTAATCAGTTTTCATTTTCCACTTGTGCATTAGCATTGGCTCAAATGGAACGTGTTATGTCCAGCCTCGTCGTCAATCTTTTGTGTCTATGAAGCCTGCATACTCGGTTCGCTAGACAGTCAAACAAGTCGTATTAATGAGTTTTATTACAACTAATCAAATACAATACTTAACTTTGGCAATTACGCAAATGGGTCGCAAGCAAAGGGCGACATACGAAGTAATCAGTCTTTGCAGTGACTGCTGATCTCTTACTGGTAAGAGTCTTCCGGCCGTACCCCGCCATCCGGCTTTCACTCTCGTGGAAACGTTCCTCGGAAAACACTCGGAAGGGTACGCGTCCACCTCCTGATGCTCATACCAAGCTGTAGAAGGTGTCGGCCGCTGCGGCGTGGGCGGGTCCAGCTCCATCGGTAGGACGAGAGGAGGCGGAGGAGGCGAAGCCTCCGTCCCCATGGGCTCGTCCCGCGGTGTCGTGATGACACCCTCTGTTGGCTGCTGTGGCCGCGCTGTCCTCGGGATCCGTGAATCTGGGGGATGAGATAAAGAAGGATCACCGTGCACATGAGAGTGGCGTATTTAATTGTGATGTCGGCGCTGCAGTCCGTGTGAACCTGGAATGAGATAATTGCCTGCCCCAAGTCGACAAATTACCTCGCCTCGCGCCCACCGTCTGCTACCGCTAAAAAACCTGAAAAGCACAATATGATGCGGCGCGAAGCGATACTTGCGGCCTTCCTTCGGCGCCGGATGCCGAGAAGGGTGGAGCAGGTTGATCTGTGTCCGATGGCGGCGGCCGTGAAGCAATTCCGCCGGTGATGGTCCAACACGTGGATGCGAACGATAGGAGGCGAGAACAGTTGCGATGCTTGATACTTGGTGTGTGCGATGCGAAGTTTGGCCATCTGCTGCTTGAATGTTCTGACAAAACGTTCCGCTTCGCCGTTGGGCTGTGGATGGAACGGTGCACTAGTTAGATGCTGTATGCCATTGCGTTCACAGAATGTTTCAGATTCATTTGACGTGAACTGAGGGCCGTTGTCCTACACTGACTTCAGGCAAGCCTTCGAAGCAAATAATAGAGGACAACGCCTGAACTGTGCTAGGTGACGTTGTCGAGTTCATTGGTACAGCAGAAGGAAACTTGCTGTAAGAGTCTACCACAATCAACCAACGAATGTTCCAAAAAGGTCCCACAAAGTCTCTGTGCACACGTTTCCATGGTAATTTGACTTAGGCCAAACAGAGAATTTTTGTGGCGGAACTGACTGATTTTCCGCACATGCGGTACAGTGTGACGTCATCTGTTCTATTTGGATGTACATACCCTGCCAAGTACAGTGTCGATGCGCTAACTGTTTCGTACGAACAGTCCCACAGCTTCCTTGGCGCAGTACATGTAACACTTCTTTTTGCAAAGTTTTAGGGGTCAACACACGTGACTGTCGACCGTCATTTTTAACAAGAATCACTCCTTGCTGTTTAGTGAGGCTATGCCGACGTGCAAAGTATCGGCGCACTACAGAGTTCTTATGCTCTGCAATGAGCGACACCAAGATGAGCGAATGTGTTTTAGCAACATGTTCAAATCTGAATCAGCCTCCGTGGCCTGTGCAATTTTCCTATGGTTCAGAGGAAAGGATTGAAGCAATTCAGAATCGTGAGCATCGATGTGACAACAAGATGCAGCAGATGCGTCAAAGTATGTATCAGGGCCAGTCGGAAGACGTGAAAGTGTTTCTGCATTACCATGTTGAGCTGTCGGACGATACACAAACTCGTACTGGTTTGAGACTACAATAAAGCCCGTCTCTGCAATTTTTGGACAGTTCGTACAGGAAACTGCTTCATCGGATCAAACAAGGACTGCAGTGGCTTCTGATCCGTTACTAAGTAGAATTTTCTGCCATACAAATTGTGGTGGAATTTGGTGACACCATACACTATAGCCAGTGACTCTTTCTCTGTTTGTGACTAGTTACACTGAGCTTTGGACAACAATTTTGATGCGAAAAGTGATAGGCCTGTCTTTATCACCAAATCTTTGCGAAAGCTCTGCACCGATTCCTTAAGAGGAAGCGTCAACTTGCATCACAACTGTTTTGTCAGGATCATAGTGAACCAAGCATCGATCACTGAGCAATGCAACTTCTAAGTTTTTGAAAAGTTTCTTGGCACTCATCTGTCCAAACAAAGGGGACTTTCTTGCGACGCAAGCGATGCAATGGAGCTGCGATTTGTGCAGCATTTGATGTGAACCGATATAATAGTTCATTTTCCCTAAGACTGACTGCAATTCTGTGATATTGCGAGGAACTGGCAGATCACGTATTGCTAAGAAATGTGACTGAAGAGGATGTACATCTTGACTGTTTATGACATGACCAAGATACTGCAACTCAGGTTTAAAAAATCACACTTGTCCATTCTACACTATAGTGCCGCATCAGATAACACACGAAACAAAGTACACACAAATTTGTAACGTGTTCTTCAGGTGTACGACATGGTACAAGAATATCGTCCAAATAGTATGAACACTGTGGTACTTGAGCAGTTAGCTGTCAAGTACCACTGGAAAATGGCAGGTGCAGAAGCACTGCCAAAAGGCAAATGCAAATATTTAAACAAGCCCAAATGAGTGTTCTCAACACACATGGTTTCACATTCTTCATCTAGTGGTATTTGAAGGGTAGCTGAACATTTTAGGGGAAATTTGACATAAATTTCCTAGTCACGTTGTAGTATTAAGTGGAGATTTCAACTTACCAGCTATACAATGGGAGACTCAAGCAATTAAGTTGGGTAGTAGATACAGGGAATCATGTGAAACTGTTCTAAATGCCTTATCCGAAAATGGTCTTGAGCATCATTTAGAAAAAAATGGTTCAAATGGCTCTGAGCACTATGGGACTCAACTGCTGTGGTCATAAGTCCCCTAGAACTTAGAACTACTTAAACCTAACTAACCTAAGGACATCACACACATCCATGCCCGAGGCAGGATTCGAACCTGCGACCGTAGCAGTCGCACGGTTCCGGACTGCGCGCCTAGAACCGCGAGACCACCGCGGCCGGCTAGCATCATTTAGAGACTAACATATTAAACCGCGTGGTCACCAACAGACCCGCGATCTTTTCGACTCAGTTACCGGAAAAGATGGAATCAGTTATCAGAAGATCGTTAAGCATCAATCAATATGAGTGTAAATGGAAATGTGAAGAAAGGTAGAATGATATGTTTGGTTAGCAAAAACGACAAGAAATAGATTTAAAATTATGTGAGCAGTCAACATGAAAAATTCATCCACAGGACCGAAAATGTTGAGCATCAGTGGACGAAGTGGCTTCGACAGGTATGGAAATAGTGGGGCATCAGGAAGACCCGTTGTGGTTCGACAACCGTGTTAGAAAGGTGCTACTAAAATTAAGAGAGCTGCACTGCAAATTTAAAAGTAACCAAAGGCTCTCAACCACACACAAAACTAATCGAAGCGAAAATCAACATACGGAGAGCCATGCATGAAGCGTTGAACGTAGTCGAAAGTAAAATTCTTTGTTCCAATTTGACAGAAACTTCGAGGAAGTTTTGGTTTCACGTTAAAACAATAAATGGATCGAAACCATTTGTACAGACACTATGTGACCATAATGGCATCGAAACGGAGGATGGCAGTGTGAAGGCCGAAATACTAAACGCCTTTTTCTAAAACTTTTTCACTGACGAGGAAAATATTACAGTGTGTTCTTCTTTAAAGCGTCGCACGAACCTCAAAATGACAGACATATAAACAAATGCATCTTCATGCTTTCGTGGCGCAGTGGTTGTTCCATTGAATTTCGAGCGTGCAACGGCATAAATTCCATTTCTGCTAATATTTCGACCGTATGCCGTTTGGCCATGTTCAAAATGGTTCAAATGGCTCTGAGCACTATTTGACTTAACATCTGAAGTCACCAGTCCCCTAGAACTTAGAACTACTTAAACCTAACTAACCTAAGGACATCACACACATCCATGGCCGAGGCAAGATTCGAACTTGCGACCGTAGCAGTCTCGCGGTTCCGGACTAGAGCTCCTAGAACCGCTCGGCCACTGCGGCCGGCTGGCCACGTTCAGAGTGAGCTGAAAGAAATCTTGCAGCTTGTTTTGAAGATGACCAAACGGTATACGGTCAAAATATTTGTAGAAATGGAATTTATGCGCCTGCACGTCCTAAATGTAGTGGAGCCAGCGGAAGAAGTGACCACGCGGTATAAAAGCAACTGAAATCGCTAAATAGAGAAAAAGTCACAGCACGAGACGGGATACCAGTACGATTCTACATAATGTATGCGAAAGAACTAGCTCACATTCGAGCAACTGTGTACCGTAGGTCGCTGGAGCAGAGAAGAATTTTAGTGGTTGGAAAAAATCACAGCATATTTCCGTTTCCAAGGAGAATCGTTGAACATAACTACAGAACGGTAGGCCTATATCACTGACGTCGATCTGTTGTAGATTCTGGAACATGTTTTATGACTGCGCATTAGGACTTTCCTGGAGGCCGAAAAATCTCCCTGCAGGAATGAACATGGGTTCTGGAAACAACGGTTGTGTGAAACCCATTTCGCTCTGTTCGATCATGAGACCCAGAAAGCTTATGCCCGCGCCTCCGTTAATGCTGTGTTCCTTGACTTCTACAAGGCACTTGATACAGTTCCACGCTGCCGTCTAATGAACAAAATACAAGCGTACGGATATCAGTCCAGCTGTGAGATCGGTTGCAGAGTTTCTAGCAAACATAACATAGCAAAATCTTCAGACGAAGTTAACTTCGGGCGTACCCCAAGGGAGTGTTAAAGCTGTTTTACTTCACACAGTATAATTAAATGGCCTAGTAAATAACGCCGTCAGTTCTGTGAAACCCTCCGCGGTTGATGCTGTTGCATATAGGGAAGTCGCAACGCGAAAAAGTTGTAGCATAATGCTGGAAGACATGTAGAAATTCGACGCTTGGTGCAGGGAGTGGCAGGTAACCCTCAACATAAACAAATGTAACATATTACGCATAAATAGTCAGGAAGACACATTACTGTGTAATTACACGATTACAGAACAATCACCGGAATATGTAGGGGTATGCGTACGGAGAGATTTAAATTGGAATGACCACATAAACAGATACCAGACTGATATTCATTGGAAAAATCCTCGGGATGCATACTGCATCTAGAAAGGAGGTAGCTTACAGAACTCTCGTTCGAACAATGTTTGAATGTTACTCGTCAGTCTGGGAACTGGGACAAAAAAAGAGGGAAAGTAACAGTAGTACACAAGTTACCTTTCGCCATAAATCGTAATGTGGCTTGAACGTGAATCAACGTCAGTTTTCCAGAAATTTTCATTTTGATATGTAATGTTTTAGAAGCCATGCAATAAGTCACAAGTTATATCCATGAAACGAACGTTATTTTAAATTTTTGTTTATGCCGTAAATATCTGTGCATGCCTTTGGACTAGATCTGTATTACTAACATTCAAATTACTGTGAAGAACTTGACAGAAGGTATTTTTCAGTCCATTATATAATTACCGTCTGGGTTAGGAGTAGAGAGTCAGAAAGTACTGATTTTGCACCCACTACGTTCCCAATGACAACACCGTGAGTTATGTGTAAAATTTCGATGTGGAGGGAAGATTGCCTGCACGAGAGGCTCAGTTTAAAGAGTCCTCGCGCGCATGTGGAATATGTGAAATTATGATAGGAGTCGAAATATAGGCTTGACCCCACCGACCAGTCGTATAGCTATATATGTAGTTGCTTGAGAGGACAGTTGTCTGAACTGGCGATAGCTGCCTCGGTTTAGATGCCGTGCAGATACAGCACGCTACTCGGGATAGCTCACATACGCTTTATAAGAGTTCAAACAGTTTTCTTGTACATTATGTTCACAGCCGAGATATCAGAATACACCGTTTACAAGTTGAAATCATTACGTTGCACTTCCAACATGTCTCAGTCATTTCGTCTAACAAACCAAGAGCTATTTTCCTATGCTATTGTGTCTGCTTTTCGCTTTTCCATTCGCTTGCTTCTTTCTTTTTTCTTTGTGGAAGCTTTTCAGAATGTAACCAGATGTTTAACTCTGAGTTATTCGGAAAAGGAAACAAATAGAAGCGTCTATACCAACATCCTAGTTTTAATCTCGTGAAGCTGCTCTAATAATGTGCTAGTTGTAATTTCAGCGAGTGGAATAGTAGGATTCTAATATCGAGAAGTTACCCTTTCTTAAGAAGTATGAGACGTCCCATTTTAGTTGGACACAGTTTCTGTATGTAACTTTTCAGAAGATGACAAGCAGAACTTTTTAATCTTTTCCAAGATATTTATTTAACATCACCTAATTTTTCTTTAGCGATATTTCCTAAAGAACAAATACAAGTACACAAGAAGAGGACTACGCATTGGTGTGACGCCGTCAAACCGTTAGTTTCGTTTTTTTTCTCTCTCTTTTATGAATGTTGCGATCATTGGTGGTCGAACCATTTATAGTAATCTGCTTTGTAGAGATCCCATTGTTGTTCTCCATTGAAACCATTTATCAGAAACAGTATGAGGCAGAAGAAAGGTAACTAAAAGACCAAGGAATCAATCGTATTTATAAATTACATCCCGTTTTCCTTGTTTATTAAATATTTCATCAGAACTAAGTAATTATGTTATTACTTTTCTCTCGAATTTGTTTTAAGCACTCACTGACGAAATCTCGAGTGGAATGACGAGTCCCAAATGCGATTGTTTCGTAATAGTGTCCGTGGCAATTTCTTTCCACTAACGTTTCTGCGTTTGTTGTGGGGATTAAGTAGTTACAATTTTCTGAACAGAAATTTTGAAGTTTATTTGGCGAGCGTTGAAATACACTGACGTTTCACAAGTAGCAATGTTATCCTCCTCAGAGCACGACAGAAATGACTGTAGGTGTGGATGACGTTATCAGTAAATACTGTCGTGAATTTTACTTTGTGTTTAGCTGGTGTCGACTGCAAAACCGTGTTATACTCTCATTGACACAACACCCTCTATCATGGTCGAATTGCCGTTTCTCCTCGCAAAGGCGATTCCCAACCTCCCGTAACGAGGAACTAGGGCGCAGTTAGCAACATTATAATTACCGCCGGGGCTCACTTTTCCCGTCGGTAGCAGGAGTACAAACACCATGTCGGTGTAGCCCTCGTAGGTTTATAGTGGTCGCGGCTTTTTTGTGGACTGTGTTCTTGTATATTTACGCGTGTGTTCCGCCTTTGTCCGTTGCGCGAAGAGGAAGCGGCGTGAGACTGACCGTAAGCCGCGCCAACAGATTGTAAATGGATGCGCCACTCGTTGAACTATCAGTTTTGCTTGCGTCGTGCACTATACACTGACGTGTGCCAATGCCTAGCGATTTCGATAGATTTATTCGTCATAATGTTTGCTCCAAGAGATTGTTACAACGGCCTTAATACGGATTTTATGGACGGATGTGAACCGTTTTCGGAATCTATGTATCTCGAGAAATTCGTCATGTAAGATATGGAAATCAGGAAATCTGATCGACATTTGCAGTTAGGCTGTGCATAGTCATGCAAATTGCAATCACTTGACAAGTGAGCAATAATTCATTCAATGAGGTGACATCAGAACTACCATCATTATGAACCAAATGTAAATAGCAGAGGAAGTTTATCAAGAATGGCATCAAAAGCATGTTCATCGTGATACACTGTGTGCGGATTAACGATTACTGTTCTACTGAGTCCGGCCGGAGTGGCCGTGCGGTTCTAGGCGCTACAGTCTGGAGCCGAGCGACCGCTACGGTCGCAGGTTCGAATCCTGCCTCGGGCATGGATGTGTGTAATGTCCTTAGGTTAGTTAGGTTTAATTAGTTCTGAGTTCTAGGCGAGTGATGACCTCAGAAGTTAAGTCGCATAGTGCTCAGAGCCATTCTTCTACTGGGTGGGCAGAATGAAACTTGTCCGGAAAATATTTATGAAACTGACGCGGAATTGGCCATCACAGAAAATGCCGGAAACCGTGATTTCGATGCAACAATCGGGTGCTATCATGTGTCTGTTCGTGAGCACCTCCCGCATGCTCTGTCCAGAGTTCTTCGTTACGTCATTACCTTTGAGTGAGACATAGGATAAAGACTTGTTAAGTAACCAGTTGAGTGCAACACAATGCTGCTAAAGATAAAACATTAGTGCTTGTCGACGAGCATTACGAGAAACGCAGTTTGTGGAAAACGCATGCGGAACTCTTTGTGCAAGAGTTCAAGACTGGAAACGTTTTGGCAAAAACCTCCATTAAAGTATGCAGTGCAGAATTTAGTGGAAAAATGGCTCCAAACGCTCTCTACGAATAAACACCGTAGTTACCAATACCGCGTGTTAATCCTGCCTCAGTCTTACTGAAAGTATTTTCCGGGCCAGTACATCAAAAACGGCTTCTCGTGCTGTCGTTTCCGACATTTCAGTATTCAAACTCCAGAAAGTGGACTGTTAGCTATCGATGCTTGCTCTGAAAGGGGAAAAAAAGGTAGAAGGCTGTCATGGACGTATTTTAAAAGTTACGTAACTTTGTTTCCAAGTGCATGTCTGCAATCCTGCTACACGTCGAAAACTTCGCGTCTCAGTACCACAGCACGCCGATAGAGGAGCTAAAATGAAATGAGACTCCCCACTGATAAAGCGGAAATAGGATGAGGCATTTTGTACTGGCACTTCCAACGGCGTGCTACAGCGCTGAGGCGCGGCGATTCCGACGTCTACATCTGCGTACATGTACTTGTAAACAAACAAATGCTTAATGACACAACTTTATTTTTTCGAATCGTTAGTTAAAACTTTATGACCACCCCTCGTACTTTAGCATCATCGTTAACGTGAGTTCAAATGGCTCTGAGCACTTCTCAGGTCATCAGTCCCCTAGAACTTAGAACTACTTAAACCTAACTAACCTAAGGACATCACACACATCCATGCCCGAGGCAGGATTCGAACCTGCGACCGTAGCGGTCGCGCGGTTCCAGACTGTAGCGCCTAGAACCGCTCGGGCACCCCGGCCGGCGCTAACGTGAGTGCTTATTTCTATCTCCATATATGCGTCCGCAATTTTATTACGAGAACAGAAACTATACGCAAGTACCTAATGTCAGCCTGTCTCGAGTAAATAAAATTCCTATTTCAGCGTGAAGCTGCCTCTTACGTCGTTAGTGTGTATTGAAAAATTTAATTGCAAGTATTTTTCCTTTGTGCGTCCGACTTCCATTATGAGAGCCGTGTCTTCGTCTGGGCCTCGGCTCCTGGGCAGCCAGATAACGAGTACCGTGTACCCGGCGCGTGCCACGTGATGGCAATTACGCAGAGAGCGGGCCCAGACAAGGCCCCATCTAGCTCTTGTACACGTCACTGTCTCGAGTACGGGGATTGCCTTCTGTGTCAGCCAGATCGTTGGCCGCTTTTACAGTGTACATCAAAAACTATACATTTAGTCTTATAAAATACCGAAGTACGCAAATAATAAGCTGTTGTGTTGGAAACTACTCACTTTACTACAGACCTTTTTTCGGTCTGAATTTTTAACTATGTTCTTACGCTGTGGCAAAGTAAAAAAAAAGGGAGAGGAGGAGGAGGAAGAGAAAGAAGAAGAAGAAAAGTTCAGACGCAGTGAATGAGTAGATTACTGCGGTCATGTCTTTTTACTGCAACGGAAAGGAAATATGGTGGGCCTCTTGAAGCCTCATTGAACTTTTTAAACAATGGACGGAATGAATTCAGGTATCTGTGGATTCAAAGGTCTCCTACTCCGAAGGTGACCGCCACCAGTTGAACATATTTTCGTAAATATACGACTTTGCTGCATCAGTCTCTTTTTTTTTGTGCAATGTCTTTTTACACGACTGTAAAGCTGTATGAGCAAGATGTATGAGACAGGCGAAATACCCTCAGACTTCAAGAGGAATATAATAATTCCAGTCCCAAAGAAAGCAGGTGCTGACAGATGTGAAAATTACCGAACTATCAGTTTAATAAGTCACAGCTGCAAAGTACTAACGCGAATTGTTTACAGACGAATGGAAAAACTAATAGAAGCCGACCTCGGGGAAGATTAGTGTGGATTCCGTAGAAATGTTGGAACACGTGAGGCAGTACTGACCCTACGACTTATCTTAGAAGAAAGATTAATGAAAGACAAACCTACGTATCTAGCATTTGTAGACTTAGAGAAAGCTTTTGAAAATGTTGCTTGGAATACTCTCTTTCAAATTCTGAAGGTGGTAGGGGTAAAATACAGGGAGCGAAAGGCTATTTACAGTTTGTACAGAAAGCAGACGGCAGTTAAAAGAGTCGAGGGGTATGAAAGGGAAGCAGTGGTTGGGAAGGGAGTGAGGCAGGGCTGTAGCCTATCCCCGATGTTATTCAATCTGTATATTGAGCAAGCAGTAAAGGGAACAAAAGAAAAATTCGGAGTAGGTATTAAAATCCATGGAGAAGAAATAAAAACTTTGAGGTTCGCCGATGACATTGTAATTCTGTCAGAGACAGCAAAGGATCTGGTAGAGCAGTTGAACGGAATGGACAGTGTCTTGAAAGGAGGATATAAGATGAACGTCAACAAAATCAAAACGAGGATAATGGAATGTAGTCGAATTAAGACGGATGATGCTGAGGAATTAGATTAGGAAATGAGACACATAAAGTAGTGAAGGAGTTTTGCTATTTGGGGAGCAAAATAACTGATGATGGTCAAAGTAGAGAGGGTATAAAATGTAGACTGGCAATGGCAAGGAAAGCGTTTCTGAAGAAGAGAAATTTGTTAACATCGAGTATAGATTTAAGTGTTAAGAAGTCGTTTCTGAAAGTATTCGTTTGGAATGTAGCCATGTGTGGAAGTGAAACGTGGACGATAAATAGTTTGGACAAGAAGAGAATAGAAGCTTTCGAAATGTGGTGCTACAGAAGAATGCTGAAGATTAGATGGATAGATCACATAGCTAATGAGGAGGTATTGAATAGAATTGGGGAGAAGAGGAGCTTGTGGCACAACTTGACGAGAAGAAGAGATCGGTTGGTAGGACATGTTCTGAGACATCGAGGGATGACCAATTTAGTATTGGGTTGCAGCATGGAGGGTAAAAATCGTAGAGGGAGACCAAAAGATGAATACTCTAAGCAGATTCAGAAGTATGTAGGCTGCAGTAAGTACTGGGAGATGAAGAAGCTTGCACAGGATAGAGTAGCATGGAGAGCGGCATCAAACCAGTCTCAGGACTGAAGACCACAACAACATGCTCACTGTGCACCAGTACGCGGTCTCGGACCTCTCTGTCCGGGGCTTTATCTACTGATTTTTTCACATTAATTGTCGGCCACTTCATTACTCATTGTGATTCGTTTTGGCATCCTCTCATCCCATTCAATAATGACCATAAAACTATCACAATACTCCTGTGTCCGGTCTCCTTACTGGATCACTGCTACTATACTGTATAGAAACCATTCCATTCGTTTTTATATAACGTTGACGGTAGCTGCTACTGCACACTGCTTCTCCACAGTTTCTTCTGCAGTCGCAGTTAATTCGGCTTACCTCGAGCCGCCGTCACCAATAGCGTGTATGTATTATATACGGCAGTCGAGCAGAAGCATACTACTACTACTACTACTACTACTACTACTATGTTACGCCGTTGCTGTGCGCGTTTGTATCCTAATTGTTGCTAATCGATACAATCCCGTCCAAGATTAATCGACTACAGGTGCCAAAGAACACGCAAGAATAATTTAAAAGCATGTTTGACCATAATCACAGTGTTCGAGACGACCTTGATCTTGAGTGCAAGATCACGCTAGGGACAGTTGGGCGAGGCCACCCCCCACCCCCCGCGCAATCCCATCCTCCTGGGGAAACACCATCGACCCCATGCACCTGAGACTATGGTGCCAGTTACATTCACGGTCACATCCAACCTGCCCACGCACGCGAGGAAATTGTATGTGGTACATCGAAGGTTATGACGTAACGTGGTATCAGTCACGTGGCCGTCGGGCACTTGTGTGGTATAAAATTGGTGAGGAACCCCTCCCATCCCCCTATCTCTCTGGGCCAGTGGAAACACGTTAAAATGGCGGTAAACCCCTTCCCTCCTCCAATTCCCCGCGGCCCCACTGGAGCACATTATAATAATGGGAACCTCTCCTCACCCCTCTATAACCTAAAGTAATAGCGTAGGCCTCTTCATTCGTTGTCTGTACCACAATGTGAGAGTATCAGGTTTATTATAAACATGTTATTAATAACTATAATTTTCTCTCTCTAGTTCAGTAGTGAAGGGGTTAATAATAACCTGATGATGATGATGAGGTCCCATACACCGAGGGGCGTAGGGAACAATGCGGGAGACCCGCACCGCCGTACTAGGCACGGTCTTAGCGGAGGTGGTTTGCCATTGCCTTCCTCCGACCGTAATGGGAATGAGTGATGATGATAAAGACGACACAACAACACCCAGTCATCTCGAGGTAGGGAAAATCCCTCACCCCGCCGGGAATCGAACCCGGGACCCCCGTGCGCGGGAAGCGAGAACGCTACCGCAAGACCACGAGGTGCGGACAAAAATAACATGATTTAACAAATTAACTTGTTTATTACAAACAATTTTTTTGGCAATACAGTTTGTTAAAAGTATTGTATTATTTTTATCAAAAAATGTTTGACAGTCTTGCTATTGGATTATTTACAAAGGTATTTGGTTATGGTGACTTATATACAATAAACAAGGCTACTCTTTACATGTTTTGCAGATGACACACATCCATTGGTTTATTTACGATAGATTACAAAACTATTTTTTACAGTTTTTTCTGATGACTTATGTACATAATGATCATTTTCTTTCTGATTGGTTTGATCATTCTGTATACACGTTTTAATCATTTCTTCTCAGATCATTAAGATCATTATTCCTTATACTGTATATGTATTGGAAACAAGGGCTAGCAGCAGTAGGTGGGAAAAAAAAAGCCCGCACATGTGCACGCGCGCAATATTTTCACGCACATATAGTGTGCAGTCATTCACACATATTCATTCACACAACGTCGAAAAGTGGTCCATCCAGCTATTCCACATACACTTGTACATTCAACCACTATTAACAAATAAATTAAACAGGCACAAATGGTTCAAATGGCTCTGAGCACTATGGGACTTAACCTCTGACGTCATCAGTCCCCTAGAACTTAGAACTACTTAAACCTAACTAACCTAAGGACATCACACACATCCATGCCCGAGGCAGGATTCGAACCTGCGACCGTAACGGTCGCACGGTTCCAGACTGTAGCGCCTAGAACCGCTCGGCCACTCTGGCCGGCAACCAGGCACACACTCAGTCACTGAGTTAATAGTGTGAGTTTGGTAGGGCTCCTTTCCCGTCCCCACAGATGAACCGTTTGTCGACACGACACAATAGCTGTTGTGGATTGGCAGGAGGGCCAACCCACGAATTTTAGAGGAAGCCGAAAGGCACGCGTTTTAGCTCACGCAGGCTGGCGTGAGGTCTGGAACAGGACAAGGAAATTAGAACTTAGAAAAACGGACGCAGATGGTGGAATACTTAACTTTAATCCATTAATGTTGAACGTAGTTCTTGTCTGTACATTATTTACAATATCAATAGTAACTGAACATGGCGCTTTGTTAGGTCGTAGCAAATGACGTAGCTGAAAGCTATGCTAACTATCGTCTCGGCAAATGAGAGCGTATTTTGTCAGTGAACCATTGCTAGCAAAGTCGGCTGTACAACTGGGGCGAGTGCTAGGAAGTCTCTCTAGACCTGCCGTGTGGCGGCGCTCGCTCTGCAATCTCTGATAGTGGCGACACGCGGGTCCGACGTATACTAACGGACCGCGGCCGATTTAAAGGCTACCACCTAGCAAGTGTGGTGTCTGGCGGTGACACCACAATAGCCTTACTTTCAGCTGCAGTGCCTCATGTACATCATGGCTTGGCGACAGAAAGACTACTAGTACACCATAGATATTAGTGCAGCGCCAATGCTCTCGAGCAAGAAGCTCTTGTAATCTAATATAGTGAGAACCTTTGAGGCCGCAAGATGCACCCCCTTAGCCCGCCTCTGGGCAGCACCTGCATCTATGCGGTACGCATATATTTAAGAAGTAAACCAGAACTCAAAAGTCTGCAAAGCAATCTCTTCGTCTTTCATCTTGCCGACAGTATTCTTATTCTGAGGTGTTATCTCATAAGGACTATCGGTCGCGTATCCAGGCGTGTTGAATGATTCAGGATTGCACCTGATTACTTCATATGGATCGCAGCTTTTCACCTAGTAGAGCAACCTGAATGTATATAGTTATATATACTTTATTTTTATAAAGTAATTTGCAATTTGCGAAGTTTGACTTCGCAGGATCGTAGTCGAGTCGGAACATGTCTAATTTGGCGATGTCCAGAACACGTTTACCGATATAGATAGGATTCGTGAACTGCACCGAAACGTTTCCACAGCGACTAATCCTTGACTGAAGATATGGCATAGCGCTGTGATCTCTTGCGCATAACGACCCCCCCCCCCAATCCCCCCTCCCCCGTAAGGTAAACTAAATGAATATCACAAGATTCTCTAATATTTTTCCATGGTTTTCCCGAAAATTGAATTATTCATTAATTTAAAAAAATTGTTTTTCAAAGCCACGTCAGCCAGTCCTCTGTTCAGTGTTTTCATTGATGTACTCCTCCAACCAGCGGCGCTTCGGACGCTGCGGGAAGTCACTGTAAGCGTCATGTAAATGGACAGGATATGTCAGCTTGCTTCCGAGACATATCCCTTACCAGAACCAGCAGCCACATTTTTTATCTCGTCTTCCAGTCTGCGGATGCCCTCGTTGGGCAGTCATCGGAATCCTCCAAGCGGCAAATATTGTTGCATGGCGTGCACGAAGAGGTTTACATCCAAGTAAATCATCAGATGGCTGTACTTCTTCTCACTCATTCTCGATTTATTCCCCCTGGTGTACCTGTGCACACACTGGCAAACTCACCCGCGAATCCGGTGTGTGAAGAAGAGCAGCAGGTCAACATCGGTCAAAAGCTCAATGGTGACATATGTTGTTCTTAACACTGAGACCCACGGAAGCATTGGCGCGGTGAAATAGAAGGTTCATACACTCTGGAATTTCTCTGAAATGTCTGTGAGCAGTTGTGCATCGGTGTTCATGTACAATTTAGTGTATTCCCCTGAATCAGAGATGCCGAACTCCTGCCAGACATTCACCGCGTGCTTTTGCTAAGAATCTGTTCTTAATAGCTAAACAATCATCGACTTAGAGTTCACCTATACAGTTACACACTATCTGACAAAAAGTTCACGGGGTCTTGTTAGTGGACATTAATATGTGGTGCGTCCACCCTTCGCCTTTATGACGGCTTCAAGGTTCCTAGAGACATTCTCAATGAGGTGTTGTCTCGAGTCTAAGCCTCCCACGAATTTCCCTGATATGTATCTAAAACGTGTCAGTTTCCAAAAAGACTTCCTGTACATAAGAGTAATGAGAACCAGTGGCAGTAGATACGGTCCCTCACGTTTTCTCGGCATGATTGATTAATGGAGTACTTTCAGGCGCTCAGCCGTGTTGTTAATTCCTGCTACTTCTTGCGTAAAATTAACAACTAGAATGCACTCCGGAAAGTACTCCATTAGTGGCAGTTTTCGAATTCTTTACTTTCGTTTGGGTATGATAGCGTTCATAGAAAACTTCTGAATGTGCAGTGGAACAACAGGGTGAAAAAGTCAATGTAACAGTCATTCTAACAGCAAGTAGAAATGGAAGACGTCTTATTACTTAGCGACTTTAGGTAGTATGTTTCAACTGCCACCTCAGACTAACAAGCGAATGGACTAATCGTACATGTCGAAATTTACCTTGAAAATTTTCATACACCAAGAAGAGTACACCAAGAGAAATGCACTATCAAATTTTTAACCCCTAAGCCGCATTGCAAGTTTTACTTTTTAATGTTGAAGGTATTCATTTTCGGCTCACGAAGAGCAGCTTGTAAAAGCGGTTTGTACAGCCATTCCTACCTCGGACTCAGTCGGCGAATAAGACGCAGCCGTGACGAGGGAACATAGCGCCGCGTAGCGCGAAGTCCGAAGTGCATTCACGCATGCGAAATTGCAATCCTTGAAAAAAAAAAAAAAACTAATTGTGCAAGGCACTGTAGATAAAACTGGCACAGTTGTTAAGGAATGCTATATGGATACACACATAACTTTTCACGCTAATTGATGTTATACGTTTTTAATTATAAACGAGTGAAATTTTTTCAACAAGGTGAGTAAAATGTCCTTTCTTGAAATATCTCCCAGAAAGAAATTAATGTATTTTTGTACAAAGTTTGATAAAGTGTTATTACAAATATCTGTGAAACAGAATATTGGTATTTTCTTTTGCTGGACTTTTAAGCTCACCAAATTTCTGTGGAAAAAAAATCTTAGGGCTTTTCTCTTGCATAAATGTCTTACTATTGTAGTAAATGAAAACTTCTTCCCCGGAATGTTTCACTATAGCATTGACTAATTACATGCCAAATATAAGTACTATAGTGCTAGTGGTTTGTGAGGAAAAGGTACATAAAGTTGACAACATGTAAATTATGGGAAACTGAATCAAAGATTTGACAGTGTTTGTATTAGGCCTTACTTTATCTGGGTGAGCTAGTGCAAGCCATGTGCATTCTCCTCTTCATCCTCAAGCAGTCTTATCTTTGCTTCTCCTGTTAGGTTAACCAGATTTTCAACTTGAGTGACAATAATGACAGCTGCATCAATTCTCTTGTTATCGATTTCCTTCGATATCGACAGTATGAAAGCTCCTCTGTCAAATCCTAATTTCTGTAGAGTCTGTAGTCTGCCAAGATTAGCAGAGTTGAAAACTAAACAAGCATCATATACTGCAACCTCATCAGCAGTTGCGGAAACAAATGTTGCCTTGGGGCATGGTCTTCCTATCAGAGAGTTTTAACTTTTATTGGGGATTTTGAGTTTTTCCGCGCTCACACTGTTGTAGAAGTTCTCCGTCTGCTAAATACCGGAGTACTCTTCATATTATGACTGAATGAAACTGGAAGAAGGCACTGCAGGAATAGATAATATGAGGAAATACGGAACAACAAAGGGGGGTAGCGCAGTGCAAACTTTTGTTAATTATTACTTTTATCACGCTTAAAAGTGTACTTGGAATTCAGGAACTAAAATTTAAATACCATGAAGTAAATGAAGATCCAATAAACGAGTTTTTCATAATTTTGATCACTTTTGCGTACGTCCACCCTTAAGCTCTTAAACCGTACTAATAATGCCTCACCGAGCGAGGTGGCGCAGTGGTTAGCACACTGGACTCGCATTCGGGAGGACGACGGTTCAATCCCGTCTCCGGCCATCCTGATTTAGGTTTTCCGTGATTTCCCTAAATCGTTTCAGGCAAATGCCGGGATGGTTCCTTTGAAAGGGCACGGCCGATTTCCTTCCCAATCCTTCCTTAACCCGAACTTACGCTCCGTCTCTAATGACCTCGTTGTCGACGGGACGTTAAACACTAACCACCACCACCAATAATGCCTCAGATCATTAATTTTTGAATAGTTTAGAGTTCATATCTGCAGAAAAACTGTTGCAGTTTTAATTTTACAGAAGTAACTACTAGAGGAAAAAAATCAGAGGTGTGTGCTATGTTACATTACAAACGTCTTCCATCAATCAGTTTTTTAATTTGCTGACATGAAATATTTTATAACAATTTCTGTAGCAACGTTCAATAATATATATTTTGCTGACACTAAAACACTTTCTTGTTTCTTCCCTGTAGACGTCACAGAAATGCGAACTAGACAGTTCGCATTTCTGTGACGGCTACAGGGAACAGACAAGAAGGTGTTTCGATGACGAAAACAAACATTTCCCGTACACCAAGCACACCTGTTAAAAGAAAAATTAGTGCTTTCAGTCATTTCACAGTAATTACTACGTTTAATTTAGACAGAATAGATATGGAGGAAGAAATGGTCGTGACCACTGTTCTGTATATTCGCTGCATATCAGACATACTTGACCAAATTCGTAAAAAGTGGTGATGCAAACTGACAGTGCATTAACAATACTGTTCCGCTGATTAACCTGAACTGACAAAAAGCAATTTGAAACTATATGGTCCGCCAGTTTTCTGAAAAATGCTTTACACTGTCGAAAACTGTCTTTATCGAGAGGCTGAACTACACTGTTCGTTCCAGATGGAATCTGATTTACATTAAGTATTTTCGCCGTCCATCTTAAGTGTTATGTCCAGGCAAGAGTCCAAGAGAAGCAGTGATTTATTTTCTACGTTTGGTTATAAGATGTCTCGGGTGTAATACTGAAACTTATTGTCTACCATTTTTCCAGATTTTACTATGCCGATTACAAGATTTTTTTCAACTAAACACTCGTTTTCTACATCTTCGGCCCTAATTTACTCTAAGGTTTGTGAAGAAAGATATAAAGCCGCGGGAATAGTAATCCACTGACGCTTATCATTGGCACTGTTCTATACGTTATGTCCATAGCATTCATCGACTGCAAAACGACTCTGTCTCATTTTGCTCTAAATGATGAAGTCCGGTTTGCACGCAATTCTTGCTCGAAACCTCGACTGACTGGCTTTATACACAGCATTTTATGGGATAACAAGAAGCTTCGTCTTACTTCAGCTACGAATAACTCTGTAGTATTACCTCATAATGACATCTCCTCTTGACGTTTGCTTGAAGTAAACTTCGTAATTTAGCGACTTGTTTTTCTGTATAATTTCCTGAATCTGTTTAACTAGATAGAAATAGTCTGGAAATCAGTAATATTCACCTCATTTCCAATTCAGAGGGCCCAGTCTCGTAGATCTCTCTCGGTAACGATGCATTGTCTCTCATGAGCGTTCTTAATCTTGAAAATAGTTTTTTTCTCACACTTTTTTCATTGTATTCGTTCGAATCACTGTTCATGGAATCGTCGGAGTTATTTGATGTTCCACAACTTTAACGAAATGTCAACGTCATTTCAATGAATATGCAAGAAATTAATTACGAACACACACATATGTAGGTCTTCAGGAGATGTAGATGATTTCGATTGAATACCACGTTCTTCATGTTTCATCTCTGGGGTGAACTGAAAAATGGGATACAACCCGTCGACTTTGAGCAACGAGGTCATAGTTTGCTCATAGATGTTAATGTCTTTATTTTCGAGCCATAGATAATAAATCGGTTATCTTCTGTGGTACCAAGCGAGGTGGTGCAGTGGTTAGCACACTGGACTCGCATTCGGGAGGACGACGGTTCAAACCCGTCTCTGGCCATCATGATGTAGTTTTTCCGTGATTTCCCTAAATCTTTTCAGGCAAATGCCGTGATGGTTCCTTTGAAAGGGCACGGGCGGTTTCCTTCCCCATCCTTCCATTATGCGAGTTTGTACTCCGTCTCTAATGACCTCGTTGTCGACGGGACGTTAAACACTAATCTCCTCCTCCTCTCTGTGGCGAGGCATCATCATTGTAAATTGTCGCTTGTGTTAATTTAAATCATTTGTTCGTCCCAATCCATTCGGTACTTATTTTCATTCTTAGTGAGTGTGAGATATTTTGGAAGAAATCGTTTTTCATTCTGGACAATTTTTACTTTTTGATTTTCGTATGTAGTCATGGATTTATCTATTCCTATGAATATGGAAGACTGCAAGGAGGATTCGCCAACTGCAGCACGGAATACAAATTTTACAGTTGTCACATTTTTCGCCTTCGATAGCACTATTCTCACTACGATATTTTTCAGTCGACACTAGTTCTATCGAAAGTAAAAAGACCGTACTTCAGTTGACCCATATAGGTCAACTGAAGAATAGGATATACGAGATGCGACAATAAAAAAATGTGACTGATGTTGCTTACCGTTTTAGTCAAGTTTATTGTTGTCCCCTTCAAAGTAGTTCTCTTCTGATTGCAGACACTTTTTCTAGCGCTTCTGCCATTGATGGTAAAACTTCTGGAACTCATCTTCTGTAATATCCTCCAAGACTCTCGTCACAGCTTTTTGGTCTTCTTGTGTTGTTTGTAAATGGTGTCCCTTGACCGCCGTTTTGACTCTTGGAAATAGAAAAAAGTCGCACAAAGCGATATCTGGTGAATAAGGTGGCTGTGGTAGTACTGAAATTTGTTTTGAGGTTAAAAATTGCTGCACTCACAGAGCAGTATGGGATGGCGTGTTATCGTGATGCAGAATCCACTTATCAGCAATGTTGTCACGGACACGAAGAACTCTTTTACGAAATCTTTCTAAAATCTCTTTGTAGTAATATTGTTTAACTGTTTGTTCTGGAGGCATCCACTCTTTTTGATCAATTCTCTTGGAATTAAAGAAGCACACAAGCATGCATTTCACTTTTGACTTGGACATGCGAGCTTTTTTTGGTGTGGGTGATCCTTTTGAGCACCATTGCGAACTTTGGTGTTTTGTCTCTGGAGCGTACTGAAAAAACCAACTTTCTTCACCAGTGATAACACGGCTCAACAATTCTGGATTGATTTCCGTTTGCTCTAACAGATCGGCTGCCAAATTTTTCCGTGTTTCTCGCTGTTGTGGTGTGAGATTTTTGGGGACCATTTTTGCACAGATCTTTGTCATACCAAGATCTTCTGTTATTGTTAGACGAACCGTTTCTTGATTGATGTTCAGTTCTTGTGCAATCATTTTCACGGATAATCTTCGATCAGATCGTACAAGTTCACGCACCCTGGCCAAGTTGACATCTGTCCGTGATGTTCATGGTCGTCCACTGCGGTCTTCATCTTCAACATTCGTTCTGCCTTCACTAAACATTTTATGCTAATGAGAAACATGAGCTCTTAACATAACCTCCTCTCCAAAAGCCTTCTGAAGCTTACCGTAAGTTGTCGGGTTTTTACCCAATTTAACGCAAAAAGAAATGACATACCGTTGCGCAATGTTATGCGGTTCCATTTCGTGACGAGAGACACAAACACATGTTAACTTATTTTAGCACAACTCACGACTGAGCAGTAGTATCCATGTGCCGTTTGGACTAGAAGCAGCTTATAGACCAAGGTCAAAGATATTGTGCCTACGCAAGCCTGCAGGGTTGCCAAATCTTGCAAAGAAAATCAGTTTCATACTTTATTATCGCAGTGCTAGCAAAGACGAAAAAAGTGACATATGTAACATTGACATCCTGTTCCTCAGTTAAATTACTGGTCTTCAGTTGACCTATATGGGTCAACTGAAATACGGGACCTGTATAAGTCAACTGAAATAGGGGATAGTAATTTTACTGTTGTAGGTTTTTTCGCCGACGCCAGTACTACTATGATAATTTTCAGGCGATACTATTAGTATCGGAGGCGAAAAAATTTGTATCCCATACTTCAGTTGACCTATATAAAAATTTTATGTATGTCGCATTTTTTTCGTCTGCCGTTTTCGCTAGCTGACCTATCCTATTCTTTAGCTGACCTATATAAGTCAACTGAAGTATGGTATACCAATTTTACATACGTCGGTCTTCTCGCCTTCGCTAGTAAAAAAATGTTCAAATGTGTGTGGATTCCTAAGGGACAAAACTTCTGAGGTCATCGGTCCATAGACTTACACACTACTTAAACTAACTTATGCTAAGAACAACACACACGCCCATGCCCGAGGGAGGACTTGAACCTCCGACGGGAGAGGCCGCGCAATCCGTGAAATGGCACCCCAAACCGCGCGGCCATTCCCCGCGGCTTCGCTAGGACTAATATCAACTGAAGAATAGGCTGCTAGTAGTAGAAGACCTTCATAGGTCAACTGAAGAATGGGATACTAGTACTAACGAAGACCAGAAAGTCGACACATACGTTAAATTTGAATCTCGTACTGCAGTTAACGTATACAAATCACCCGAAGATCGGGATACAACTCTTATACGTCAACTGAGATATTCCGTGCTAACGGTACTTCTGCCCGAATATTTTCTTCATTTTTGCATAAGAATCCCATTCGTCAGTTGAGCTATATACATTATGTGATCAAAAGTATCCGGACACCCCCAAAAACATACTTTTTCATATTAGATGCATTGTGCTGCCAGATACTGCCAGGTACTCTATATCGGCGACTTCAGTAGTCATGAGACATGGTGAGAGAGCAGAATGGGGCGCTCTGCAGAACTCACGGACTTCGCACATGGTCAGGAGGTTGGGTGTCACTTGTGTCATGTGTCCGTACGCGACATTTTCACACTCCTAAACTCCCCTAGGTCCACTGTGTTCGGTGTGATAGTGAAGTGGAACGTGAAGGGATATGTGCAACATAAAAGCGACAGGCCGACCTCGTCTGTTGACTGACAGAGACCGCAGACAGTTGAAGAGGGTCTAATAGGCAGACGTCAATCCAGACGATCACACAGGAATTCCAAACTGCATCAGGATCCACTGCGAGAATAATGACAGTCAGGCGGGAGGTGAGAAGACTTGGATTTCATGGTCGAGCGGCTGCTCATAAGCCATACATCACGCCGGTAAATGCCAAACGACGCCTCGCTTGATGTAAGGAACGTAAGCATTGGTCGACTGAACAGTGGAAAAACGTTGTGTGGAGTGATGAATCACGGTAGACAATGTGACGATCCGATGGCAGGCTGTGGGTTTGGCGAATGCCCGGGGAACGTCGTCTGCCAGCATGTGTAGTGCCAACAGTAAAATTCGGAGACGGTGGTGTTATTGTGTGGTGGTGTTTTTCATAGAGGGTACTTGCACCCCTTGTTGTTTTGCGTGGCACTATCACAGCGCGGGAATTCATTGATGTTTTAAGCATCTTCTTGCTTCCCACTGTTGAAGAGCAATTTGGGGATGGCTATTGCATCTTTCAACACGATCGAGCACCTGTTCATAATGCACGGCCTTTGTCGGAGTGGTTACACGAGAATAACGTCCCTGTAATGGACGGGCCTACACAGAGTCCTGACCTGAATCCTATAGAACACCTTTGTGATGTTTTTGAACGCCGACTTCGTGCCAGGCCTCACCAACCGACATCGATATCTCTCCTGAGTGCAGCACTCGGTTAAAAATGGGCTGCCATTCGCCAAGAAACCTTTCAGTAGGTGATTGAACTTATGCCTGCGAGAGTGGAAGCTGTAATCAAGGCTAAGGGTGGGCCAACACCATATTGAATTCCAGCATTACCGATGGAGGGCGCCACGAACTTGTAAGTCATTTTCAGCCAGGTGTCCGGTACTTTTGGTTACATAGTGTAGGTCAAATGAAGAATGGGATACTAGTACTGAAAAAAGGGTTTACTAAACATTATGTTCGAAACGTGAATGTACATGATAGATGTCTACCATCTATTCCTTTGCTTCTCAACATTCGTCTTTGCTGTTAAATCTATGCAATACATCATCTCTGGTAACTTATGACGTCATAGGGGAAAGCCGGCGGGTTGTATCCCATTCTTTAGCTGTCACCATCTTTGCAAACATTATTTGGATTCCCCATTACTGAGAAACTCCGGAAACTGCACAGATACAGATGCTGTTAGGAATCATGTACGATGAAAACCAAAGAAAATTAATTCAGCTTTATCGCCGTTCCTAATATATAGCGATAGCGCTAAGGAAACCGCTAATTACTATGGATATTAAATGAGTTGCAGGTTCGAGAGCATAGTAACTGTGAAGAATTATGTCAGAGATACTGTCAACGGAAGTGAAATTCACTTTACAAATTACGATCGCCTTGTGTCGTGTCATCTGTTTATCGATGCGCCGTCAACCAAGGCTATGCACTTACCGCGTTGCGCGTATACTGTCTGCTACAGCTACGGTAGGGGTGCAAATTTTTCCAGCCGCCTGTTGAGCTAAGGATTTGGCGATTTTCACCATATTTAAAAAGAAAAAGCTTGCTATGTGTCTTAGCAACTACAATTTTGACATAGTGTTTCTTTTGGCCTATTCCTCCGGAATAAAAAATTCTGTACAGGTTTCGACGAGGATGGAGCGTTATCAGAAGAGAGTACGTGTTTCCGGGTTCCTGCAGACACAGTTTTGCTGCTATATAATTAACAGGTACGTCACAGTGTGCTACTGAAATGGCGCCACAACTGGAAATGTACTCCAAAGTTGAAGTACGCGGTACAGTTCGATTCTTTTGGGCAAAGCGTCTAAATTGTACAGAGATTCGCCGGGAAATTCTCGCTATGTAAGGACGACATGCAATGTCACGCCCAACCGTTATGAAATGGTGCCAGCAATTCGATCAAGGATGATACTGATCGAGAAGGAAGGTCTTCGTCATCGAACACAGACGACAATGTCCAGGCAATCAAGGAACTGATTCGCACCAGTGGCAGATTTTCCTTCGATGGAGACGTTCTTGCAACAGGTCTGGAATCCATTCGTGACCAAGGAGCGAATTTTTGTCGTCAAGGAAATAGAACAATTGATAGGCAGTTCCGACCGTTGTTTACAGAGACTTGGTGACTGTGGTGAGAAATAGTGTTATGTATCTATGTGTATTTGAAGTGTGATGGAGCATTTATTAAAAGTTACATGGCCTGCCATAATAACGTGTAATTAACTTTTTGTAATAACGTGTAGTTAACTTTTTGAAGCCCCTTGTACCTATATTTCTCGAACATTGTTGCATATTAAGATCCGAACGCACGTAGGGTGGTTGTGAAAATGAATTTCACACTGAAAGGATGCACTGTTAACGTTTCCTTCTCGATAGGCTAACGTTTATAGTTTACTATTTGTGCCTCATACCTGAGTCTTTCATGAATCTGATAGTAAAGCGTATTTATTATGAAGCCTAGTTGACTGCAAGGCTTTCACCTGTACGGATGCAACAAGAGTACAACATTGAGCCGTAATGCTTCATTTTGCACTTGATAACTACGACTGCGTCGTTCGTATGTTCTCAGAAATGACACTGTGATTGAAGCAGTCCATATGCTGATAACATGTGAACTGGTAAGATTAGAGTTTTGTATTCTTGCGGAGCATATGGTTTTCCATGAGAGCGCTATCAGAACATATCACATCGACCGACGTAAAGCTTAAACGACTTCCTCCGATTCTTTCCAAACTCCAAACTGGTGTTCACAACTATATGTACAACTAAAGTAAATATATACAAAAGTGGTATTACCTACTGAAAGGAACAAGCCAGATGGATTTAAATCTATTTGGAACGTAATACTTCAACGAATTCCTGACATTCTTTTCAGACTACAAGCTGGTGCTCACATCTGAGGGACGTTGCGAATAAATTATAGATATTATTTATCGAAAATACTGTACGTACAAAGCTTAAGTATTATCTGGAACAGTTACATTACAAAGTTACACAGCTGCAGACTTGTCCTCCTCGCTTTTCGTAGCCGCAGCTTCATGAATGTCTTAGTCATTGATGCGAAGTGACAATCTTTGCAGCGGAGTTCCAGATGGAAAAAAGTCACCCGCACTTTCAGAAAGAGAATGTTGGTCGGTTGGCAATGCAACTACTGGAATTGCATTTCATTGAAATGGTCGATGTAGTACTGTCATAGTGTCAGCATTGTAGACTCTGGGTGTGCTCGATCTTTGGCGAACACTCTTTTTTAAGGTTTTCGAGAGTTTCATAACACAAAAATATGCTTCTCTACGACGTAAGAATCCTATCGCTAGAAACAACAAAATGTACTTAAACTGTTTTTGTCGAGAAAATTGAGTTTTTGAAGAAGCCTTTGCCCAAAACGTTGTTGTTGTAGATCTCACGGTAGTGATGAACAGAATCAAGAACTTCATCTGTAAATGAATCAAAACTGCCTCTGTTTCTGACGTTAGTTTTTACTTAAAAAAAGACGGGTTTATCGGAAGAAATTCCTGACCCACAAGAGCATATTTTGAACTACTGCACGTCAGAAATTTGATTACATTGAGGGAAAAGAAGCTGAATACAATAAGATAAGCACCATATATAAAGCAGACAGTGTTTTCCACCTGTATTCGGGGAACTTCTTGTTATTCGAAACTGATGCATTCAAAAACAATACAAATTGTGTGATCAGATTAATCGTTACTAAACTGAGGATTAGCAGTTTTACCCGCCAACGCCTTGCAACAAGAAAACTGCTTTTTTGAGATTATCATGTTTTCTTTGCTATGCAGTCTTTCTTACGACTGTAGGAAACAGTTCTTAGGGAAAATGTATGGTGTTATGTGATTCCAAATATATGCTTGATCCAATAATTTTTTAAATAAAACGTTCAGTTCAGGGTTCATTGTTCTAGAACAAGTGAACGACGTCTCCTGAATTCCTGTAAAAGAAATCAACAGAAAACAAACGGAGAACCAAGGACATTTGCTCTAACAACCAAAATTCTTTTCGTTCTGGTCTCGAGTGCTGCTGATCAAGCCGATTTGTAACCTGAAACTTGAGGTTTTGTTCTCGGATATGGTATTCGGATACTCTCCGACGGTTCTCGAGAACACCGAAAACACGCTGGAATCGAGAAGGAGACGTTCTGACGCTAACTTAATATCACATACGTACACTGTTTGATCAAAAGTATCCGGACACCTGGATGAAAATGACTTACAAGTTTGTGGCGCTCTCCATCGGTCATGCTAGAATTCAATATGGTGTTGGCCCACCCTTAGGCTTGATGAAAGCTTCCATTCTCGCAGGCATACGTTCAATCAGGTTCTGAAATGTTTCTTGGGGAATGGCAGCCCATTCTTCACCGAGTGCTACACTCAGTAGAGGTACCGATCTCGGTCGGTGAGGCCTGGCACGAAGTCGGCGTTCCAAAACATCCCAAAGGAGTTTTGTACGATTCAGGTCAGGACTCTGTGCGGGCCAGTCCATTACAGGGATGTTATTATTGTGTAACCACCCCGACACAGGCCGTGCATTATAAACAGTTGCTCGATCGTGTTGAAAGATGCAATAGCCATCTCCGAATTGCTCTCAAACAGTGGGAAGCAAGAAGGTGCTTAAAACATCAATGTAAGGCTGTGCGGTGATAGTGCCACGCAAAACAACAAGGGGTGCTGGCCCTCTCCATGAAAAACACGACCACACCATAACACCACCGCCTCCGAATGTTATTGTTGCCGGCCGGTGTGGCCGAGCGTTTCTAGGCGCTACAGTCTGGAACCGCGCGACCGCTACGGTCGCAGGTTCGAATCATGCCTCGGGCATGGATGTGTGTGATGTCCTTAGGTTAGTTAGGTTTAAGTAGTTCTAAGTTCTAGGGGACTGATGACCTCAGTAGTTAAGTCCCGTAGTGCTCAGAGCCATTTGAACCATTTTTTTGTTATTGTTGGCACTACACACGCTGGCAGATGACGTTCACCGGGCATTCGCCACACCCACACTCTGCCATTGGATCACCATATTCTGTACCGTGATTCGTCGCTCCACACAACGTTTTTCCACTGTACAATCGTCCAATGCTTACGTTCCTTCCACCAAGCGAGGCGTCGTTTGGCACTTACCGGCATGATGGTGCGGCTTATAAGCAGCCGCTCGACCATGAAATCCAAGTTTTCTCACCTCCCGCCTAGCTGTCTTAGTACTTGCAGTGGATCCTGATGCACTTAGGAATTCCTGTGTGATGGTCTGTATAGATGTCTGCCTATTACGCATTACTATCCTCTTCAAATGTCAGCGATCTCTGTCAGTCATCAGACGAGGTCGGCCTGTACATTTTTGTGCTGTACGTATCCCTTCACGTTTCCACTTCACTATCACATCGGAAACAGTGGACCTAGGGATGTTTAGGAGTGTGGAAATCTCGCGCACAGACGTATGACACAAGTGACTCCCAATCACCAGACCACGTTCGAAGTCAGTGAGTTCCCCGGAGCGCCCCATTTTGCTCTCTGACGATGTCTAATGACTACTGAGGTCGCTGATATAGAGTACCTGGCAGTATGTGGCAGCACAATGCACCTAATATGAAAAACGTATGTTTTTGGGAGTGTCCGAATACTTTTGATCACATAGTGTAGTTTAGAGTAAATTAGTCCTCACTCTGCATGTGTTATCGATAGGTTAAATGAAACGTTTTATTTCTGGCAGAATGACGTAGTCAGTAAGGTGCGATGTATAAGCTTAAATGAAATTTCTGTACAAAGTTCCTGGCTAGGATATACGCTTTTTGTGAGCGAAACTCTATCACGTGAGCCATTGGCGAACGCCTCACGACCCGAGTCAAGTCTTGCGAATACCTCCGCTGCAGTGATACTTGCGTTCTGGGAGCTATACCGAGGCTGTATCTAAGCCTCTCTCTACCACATTCTTCCTTGTTAGATACCTGGTCCGGTGAACTACTCTGTGCAGGAGAATATAAATTTCGTGAAATGTGGTACTGGAAGACTGAAACCTTGAGTCAGGCTGTAGGATGATTCAAATGGTTCAAATGGCTCTGAGCACTATGCGACTTAACTTCTGAGGTCATCAGTCGCCTAGAACTTAGAACTAATTAAACCTAACTAACCTAAGGACATCACACACAACCATGCCAGAGGCAGGATTCGAACCTGCGACCGTAGCGATCGCTCGGCTCCAGACTGTAGCGCCTAGAACCGCACGGCCACTCCGGCCGGCGCTGTAGGATGATTTGGGATGCTTCAGTCGGAAGAACATTAACCACTAAAAGGTAACAACCAGGCCGAATTTAAATCTGTGTGCAACATATTTTCTGTCTGATTATGTTTGAGGAGACGTGGTGCATCTTCTGACGTTGTATTCGTGTTTTTCTGCTTCGCGTGGGCCCTGCGGCGTTGTGTGGTAATTAACCAACCCCTCCATCCTTATCGTGGAAGAGCGCTTTTATAATCCCCTTAAAGTCACCGTGATTTACAATTCCTATAATCATTAAAGCTCCGGCCGAGGCAGTTGCTGAGACATAGCCGATTTCCTATCCGTCCTATCCGCGCTTGTGCTCCAACTCCCGATAGTTCGAGGACTTTTAACCTACCTCACCTTAATTTCCTAACCGTCCATTGGGACTTAAATCTAACCTACCTTCTTTCCTTACAAGAAAAAAATGGATTAAAACCTTTGAGATCGTGCTTTTTATCTACCCTGTGTGCGGTCAAACACCCAGATGAATTTTACAGACGATAAATAATGTTCTTCACTTAAAACTCAATCTGCATGTAACGAAACAGGAAATAAGCACAAGAACATGAAGTCCATAACCACAAACAAATAATTTTATTAATGCTAAGTGATACGATGCTAAGTTTAATCCTTCGTTTTCTGGTGCGTTTTGTGTTCGTTTGGTTTATAGCATCTGGAATTATGCCCATGTGATCGGTGTTATTGTCGTATTCCGTGGGGCACATAAAATTTATGAAATGTAAGTTTGAATATCACTGTACATATATTAGATTTCAGTCGAAATTTGTCATGAAGACCTACGGTTATTTATTTATTGCTAGGAAGCAAATCTGACATACCGTAATCTCACTGCAGAGACTCTTACAATAATAAGGAAAATATCATTTGAGACTGCTTAAGGATTTCAGTTTGTCCTTATACTCACCATTATTGCTCCATGTACTGCGAGCCTCGACGCAACGGTGTTACTGACAAGGGAAGGCCACGACGTTGGGATTACAGATTTACCCTAAACTCTCTACACCTTTAATAGCGCTTTAAAACAACATAATATGGAAGTAGTAAGGTGCACTAGTCTGGCAATTCGGAGAAAATCGCAAGAGAAGTTTTTCGCATCTATTATATAACTGATGTATTGTGCGATTATGTAACCTTTTGGCCGGCCAAAGTTTCCGTGCGGTTCTAGGCGCTGCAGTCTGGAACCGAGCGACCGCTACGGTCGCAGGTTCGAATCCTGCCTCGGGCATGGATGTGTGTGATGTCCTTAGGTTGGTTAGGTTTAAGTAGTTCTAAGTTCTAGGGGACTGATGACCTTAGAAGTTAAGTCCCATAGTGCTCAGAGCCATTTGAACGATTTTTTTGTAACCTTTTGATAGAGTTCGTGATGGTGAAGTGATTAGCGTACGAACTTCGAAAGACGAATTTGTATGATGCGACGGTTCGACTCCCGCTCTAAGTTAATTGTTATTCTATTTTTTATTTCAACACTGGTCAGTATTTTAATTTATATGACATTTGAGACGTAATATAATGAAAGAAAACTACTTATATGTGCATGAAGTATTTGCATGAAGTTTCAATTTACGTTTTCCATGTCCGTAAGAGAAATACCATCCTGCAAAGTGTGATGTCGAGAGTACATCCGGCGAATAATTGAGTATCACTCTTATCGTCTGGCACATTGTGACTTGCTATGTTACTGATTATGAATAACGACATTCACAGCATTGTTTAAGGGAGTCAGACTTGGGCTTTCCAAGCCCGTCCCTTGTCCGTAGCCGGCCGGTGTGACCGAGCGGTTCTAGGCGCTCCAGTCTGGAACCGCGCGACCGCTACGTTCGCAGGTTCGAATCCTGCCTCGGGCATGGATGTGTGTGATGTCCTTAGGTTAGTTAGGTTTAAGTAGTTCTAAGTTCTAGGGGACTGATGACCTCAGAAGTTAAGTCTCGTAGTGCTCAGAGCCATTTGAACCTTGTCCGTGAAAATTAAATTACAAGTAGTAAATAGTCAAGTAACATATGAAAACCACTATAACTTCATGAAAATGCACGTGGTTTTTTTTTCATTGCAACCGATATCGGAAAGTGATATCGATTAAATAATGTGACCAGTAGTGAGAGTAGCAGGATTCGAACCGTCGCTTCGTCCGCGCCACTCTAGCAGATTCGCAAAGATACGATGAGTTACATAATAGACGTTTGAAATTTCTCTTGCGATTTTATCGGAATTGTCATAGTTGTGCACATTACATTGTTTTCTTGGCCTACTAACGGTGTACAAAGTTTGAAGTAAATTCGTGATCGCAACGTCGTGGCCTCCCCTTGTGAGCAAGATGGATGCAATGTTTCCGATATCGGTTGCCTCCGATGCAGAAGAGTTGCGACAGGGACCTTGCGTTTTCATTTGGTAGAGTCGACCCTCCTGCGCAATAACAGCGCCTTGGCAAACTGTCGCGTCTACCCCCCTCTCCCGCTCGTAACTACACACTTTTCCCGTTGCCGCGTGGGCTGGAAGCGCGGCACGCTACAGACACGAAGTTGCGGTCCACGACCGTTTGCATCTGTCTCTCACGTACCACTGGAAATGCGCCAGATTTTTGTGCACCTTCTTTTGCCGTACTTCTTACGCCTCTATAGTTTCCTGGTGTTTTTAGGGGTTTCCATACTTTTCTTCCCCTACTTGCGATAAAGTAAGAGTGCTCGGGAAAGGTCTCGGAGGGACTGTGTAGATTCCTCACTGATACCATTTATTTAAATTAACATATAGCATTTCAATCGTTTTAATTACTGGTTTACTTTTCTAGTGTTCTTTCGTTACTTTTCTGCCTTTCTTTTCCTTCGACAATGGGGCAACAGTTCATTCATATTTCGTCGAATTTTCTTTAGTCATCTACCTCCTGTAAAGAATAAGCTCAGCTCAATGATCAGTAAAGTATTTTGCTGTCTTAGCAGTCCTTGCTCGTCCCTAGAACTAGGCGTAATTTACTGGTGACACTCGAAGATTTCAAGAGCTCTAACGTCTTACACCGTTTGCACTCAGATATTCGCTCACTTAACAGCTGGTTGGTAATTCCACATAAAAATACTTTCAGTGTTTGTTTCCATGGGTAACACAGATCGTTTCGGCCGCCCGTGTTAATAACGCACCAATATTTTGCTAAATCACTCTGAAATTTCAATTCTCACTGAAATTTCTCCGTTCTGCCACCCCCACACTCTTCCCTCGGAGCCCAACACTAAGCTGCCTTTATTTTCTGGTGGTGACATCTACCATTGCACATTTTAAGTGGTTCTTTTGTTATCTAATAAGATTGGCAGTCATTACCTTTTCCACCACTTGAGCCATTAATACTCTCTATCCTAGGAGACTATCAGAATGGCTGCTAAACAATAAGTTGCTATGGACATTGTGGGATAAGGGGTACTCTGACCTCTACGGGAGCTGGGAGCAGATGTCTGACAAAATTCCGCACCCGACATATTTCATCTTGGTGGTATGCTTTGTTTCGGTTAGCTCCCTTTGTTTGCTTAAATGCTTTCGCACCTGTTGCATCTAAGAGGATATTTCCGCTTAACAACGGAGCCTGTCGTCCCCTGTTCCAACCTCAAAGGCAGCTCCACGACTGAGGAATTTCACATGCCGCGCAGCCCACGGCTTACTTTCAGAGGCAAACTCGCTTTACTCGGCACTTGCAGTTTTCCAGATGTCCCATGTGTCGTTGCTTCAAAACTGATACAACTAAATTTCTACTTGCATCTGAACCTGTAAACGTACTGTCACACTGTCAGATGGTTATTAATACCCTTGAATATATTTGTGAGAGGTTACTATAATGGGCAGTCAAATGAAAATGAGGCACATGGGAAAAAGTAAGTAAGCTGTTTGTTATTTCAAAAGTAATCACCGTAAATGTTATTACATTTCAGGCGCTGAGAACCATAAGGGCCTACAGCAGATCATTGCGATTTTGAGAATGTAACATTTATGCATGCTTCTGACATCTGTTGATCTTATAGTGAATTAGATTTATTTGTGCTGTATGCCCACATCGTATATATGAACATTCATGAAAAGCTTTCTCCCCGATTTCTCTGACAGTCACTTCAATGCGGGCTTGAATGGCGGTTTGCTTTGTCCTCTACGGATCTCAGCGTCACATTTATCCAACTGCGAAACATAACGGCCAATAAAAAAAAAGCCCGAACAGGCCCTGAGGGCCGAACGGTTCCGACCGGTCATCGTGTCATTCTCAGCCATTAGGCATCACTGGATGCGGATACGAAGGGGCATGTAGTCAGCAGACCACTCTCCCGACACTTGTCAATTTTCGTGTCCGGTGCAGCTACTTCTCAGTCAAGTAGCTCCCCAATTGGCCTCACAAGTTCTGAGTGCATCCCACTTGTCAGCAAACGCTCGCCAGACGCAGACGGTGACCCATCCAAGTGCTAGCCAAGCCTGACAGCTCTTAACTTCGGTGTTCTGCCGGGAAACGATTTTGCCACTGCGGCAAGGCCGTTGGTTACATGGCAGCCATCGCTTTCGCAGAAAAGTGTTTGCGATTGCCTAGGAACCGTGATTCTCTCCCAGCGAGCATCTCTTCGTCCGAAGCAAATCGACGACCACGAACGTCTTTCTGCAGGGTCCACATGTTGCCAAGGCTGTTTCCAGTACGTTGCAGAAGTTTCACTGGGAAGCCCTTGGAAGCCCTTACGCATCCTCGACATAGTCCCAATATTTTCCCATGCGATTTTCATAATGTTGGAGCCCTGGCTGTCGATTTGCTTCGGACGAAGAGGTGCTCGCTGGGTACAATCGTGGTTCCGTAGGCAATCGCAAACATTTCTCGATGAAAGCTTTGACCGTCTTGTTTCACATTGGGATAATCGTATTAACAGTTATGACGATTACTATAGAAATAATAAACAGTTGCCGGCCGTTGTGGCCGAACGGTTGTAGGCGCGTCAGTCTGGAACCGCGCGACCGCTACAGTCGCAGGTTCGAATCCTGCTTCGGGCATGGATGTGTGTGATGTCCTTAGGTTAGTTAGGTTTAAGTAGCTCTATGTTCTAGGTGGTGATGACCTCAGCGTTAAGTCCCATAGTGCTCAGAGCTATTTAAATAAACAGTTCACTTTTTTCCATCTGTCCCGTTTTCATTTTACCGCCCCTTATACTTGTGTAACTAGGTGCACATCACATTGTACCTCTCCTGTCACTGCAGAAGCAGGCATATTGACAGAAAAAGGATTATTTATTGTATGAAGATAAACTCAGTGCTCTTTCTATGTTGATTTTTGGAATTTCAGTAAGATTCATCCATTATTTCATGTACTATCCCTCCAGATTGAGGGGAATTGTACATTTCTTACAGTCCAACTATTTTATTCCTCTCTCTTTAGATGTAATCCTGTGTGTGGTATTGCAACATCTTTGGTGCAACAGATTTCTTGAATAGTTCTTGGGTTCTGAGGACTTTATTGGAATGTATACTGTTTTGTTTCCTAATAGTTAAATAGTCTTCAAATCTGCCTTTATCTATGCAGTTATACAATATCTGATCAGAAGTATTCGGACATCTATTAATGGACATTAATATGAGGCCTGTACGCTCTTCGCCTTTAGACGCCTTGAACGTTGCTAGGGACGCTGTCAGTGGGGTGTGTGAATGTCCATGGCAGCGCATTCTTCTTCAAGAGCCGAAACTAGAGAAGGTAGCGGTGGTGGACGCGAGATCTGAAGCGAAGTTGACGTTCTAAATCACCTCAAAGTGTTTCGTTGGTTTCAGGTCGGGACTCTGCGCAGGTCAGTCAATTTCAGGTATGATTTTGTCACAAACCATCGCCTCGTAGGTGTTGCTTTACGACAGGGTGCACTCTCACGCTAATACAATCAGTCGTCGTCTCCGAACTGTTCCTGTCAGTATGCGGTCCATAATGCTGTAGAATGTGTTCGGATCCATCACCATACAGTGTTTTTAAGCATAATAAAGAGACCACTCGCTAATTACGATAGACACCACCATTCCACAACACTAACTTCTCCGTACCTAACAGTTGGCTCTACACATGGCGGCAGGTACCGTTCTCCAGGTATTCGCCAAACCAAAACACTTCCATCGGATTGGCTCAGTCTGTAGCGCGATTTGTCACTCCAGATTATTCCTTTCCAGTCATCCACTGTTCACTGGCGTCGCTCTTTACACCACTTCAACCACTACTATGACTACAGAAACGTGTGGCTTATACTGAGTTCCTCGACCATTGCACCCCAGTCTTTTTAACTCCCTACATAGTCAATGTGCTAGCTGGATTGCTGGTAGCACTTTGGAACTCACGAATGATTTCATGCGATTTCTTACAACCACCTTCTGCAACACTTGGTGATTCCTGTCCGTCAGTACATGGGGTCTGTCTGGTGTTGATTTAGCCGCGGTTGTTTCTCCGCTTTTCCACGTCATTATCATTCCACCAGCAGTCGACTTGGGCAGCTTTAGAAGGACTGAAATGTCCCTGATGGATTTTTCATTTAGGCGACTTCCAGTGAATAGTCCACGTTCTAAGTCACTGAGCTCTCTTGACCGACCGCCCAATTCAGCTGTTACTGCTTCTCTACTGACAACACTACATTCCCCACCTCCTTTTATGCTGATGGATGCACCTTTCGTGACATCTAATGGTCAATTGCGCAATACATAGGAGTCTGTAGGTACTTTTGTCAAATAGTGTAGGTTTCCCTTGGTTTCCTCAAATCGTTGAAAGCAAACGCAGGGATTGTTACTTCGATAAGGACACCGCCGATTTCCTTTCCCATTCTTATCCAGTTCGAGGGCTCTAATGACCTCGTCGTCTACAGGACCTTAAAGCGCTGTCCGCTTAATATGAACCCTTCTTTTTACTTATTGGACGGAATTAATCTGTTTGACTTTCTTTAAATTCAGTTACTCGCACAAGGAATACAGTATGCATTTGGATCTATTGTGACATGTCAGTGCACCTGCTGTAGACAATGGCTGAAACTGCCACTGTGCAGTTTTACCGTAGTCGTACCGTACCAGAGAAGTCATATAATTAAAAAAAAAAAATACGCTGTACGGGTGATATCGCTAGCTCAGAGAGAATACAATATTTAGGTAGTACACCGTGTGGGATTATTTGATAATCAAGGATGTTGTGCATGAGGCCTCGATGGGCTTATACACCACAGAGATTAGAATTTGCTGAGTGATTTCGAAGATTATAGACATTTTGTGTGCTTCAAAACTTTTTTTTTTTTTTTGAAAAGGACAAACGAATAGCGTTACACTGAATGAAATTCTTTTCGAATGTCAGTGGTATCAAGTATTTACTAAAGAAAAGGAATGACGATTTGGTGTGTTATATTGCTTAAGTTGTGAGATTGGATTAGTGATTTTCTTTCACAATGATCACAGTACGTATTGAAACTTCCTGGCAGATTAAAACTGTGTGCCCGACCGAGACTCGAACTCGGGACCTTTGCCTTTCGCGGGCAAGTGCTCTACCATCTGAGCTACCGAAGCACGACTCACGCCCGGTACTCACAGCTTTACTTCGGCCAGTATCTCGTCTCCTACCTTCCAAACTTTACAGAAGCTCTCCTGCGAACCTTGCAGAACTAGCACTCCTGAAAGAAAGGATACTGCGGAGACATGGCTTAGCCACAGCCTGGGGGATGTTTCCAGAATGAGATTTTCACTCTGCAGCGGAGTGTGCGCTGATATGAAACTTCCTGGCAGATTAAAACTGTGTGCACGACCGAGACTCGAACTCGGGACCTTTGCCTTTCGCGGGCAAGTGCTCTACCATCTGAGCTACCGAAGCACGACTCACGCCCTGTACTCACAGCTTTACTTCTGCAAGTATCTCGTCTCCTACCTTCCAAACTTTACAGAAGCTCTCCTGCGAACCTTGCAGAACTAGCACTCCTGAAAGAAAGGATACTGCGGAGACATGGCTTAGCCACAGCCTGGGGGATGTTTCCAGAATGAGATTTTCACTCTGCAGCGGAGTGTGCGCGGATATGAAACTTCCTGGCAGATTAAAACTGTGTGCCCGACCGAGACTCGAACTCGGGACCTTTGCCTTTCGCGGGCAAGTGCTCTACCATCTGAGCTACCGAAGCACGACTCACGCCCGGTACTCACAGCTTTACTTCGGCCAGTATCTCGTCTCCTACCTTCCAAAGTTCTGCAAGGTTCGCAGGAGAGCTTCTGTAAAGTTTGGAAGGTAGGAGACGAGATACTGGCAGAAGTAAAGCTGTGAGTACCGGGCGTGAGTCGTGCTTCGGTAGCTCAGATGGTAGAGCACTTACCCGCGAAAGGCAAAGGTCCCGAGTTCGAGTCTCGGTCGGGCACACAGTTTTAATCTGCCAGGAAGTTTCATATCCGCGCACACTCCGCTGCAGGGTGAAAATCTCATTCTGGAAACATCCCCCAGGCTGTGGCTAAGCCATGTCTCCGCAGTATCCTTTCTTTCAGGAGTGCTAGTTCTGCGAGGTTCGCAGGAGAGCTTCTGTAAAGTTTGGAAGGTAGGAGACGAGATACTGGCAAAAGTAAAGCTGTGAGTACCGGGCGTGAGTCGTGCTTCGGTAGCTCAGATGGTAGAGCACTTGCCCGCGAAAGGCAAAGGTCCAGAGTTCGAGTCTCGGTCGGGCACACAGTTTTAATCTGCCAGGAAGTTTCATATAACCGCACACTCCGCTGCAGAGTGAAAATCTCATTCTGGAAACAGTACGTATTGATCGACAGAGTGTCCTCAGGTAAAACGGAGGTGGATCTAGCGTTCCCCAGTGAAGTGGTAGAGCACTTCTACTATTTCTAATTTACATAAACGATTTAGCAGACAATCTGAGCAGCCCTTTTAGATTGTTTGTAGATTGGGCTATCTAGTAAAGTCATCAGAAGACCAAAACGAGTGGAAAAATGACATAGACTGGTATCTATGTGGTGTGAACAGTGGCAGTCGTCTCTGAATAAAGAAAAGTATGAATTTATTCACACGAGCACGAAAAGAAACACATTAAATTTCGGTTCACGATCAACCACACAAACTTAAAGGCTGTCAGTTCAACTAAATAGTAAGTAATTACAATTACAAACAACTTACATTGGAACGATCACATAGATAAGTTGTGGAGAGGAAAGTCAAAGACTGCGTTTTATGCAGAACACTTAGAAGATGCAACAGCTCTACTAAAGAGACTGCATACACTACGCTTGTTCGTCCTCTGCTAGACCACTGCTGTGCGGTATTGGATTTTGACCATATAGAATTGACGGAGGACATCGAAAATGTCCAAAGAAGGGAAGTTCGATTTGTATTATCACGAAAAAGGGGAGAGAGCTCCATGGGTATGATAAGAGAGTTGAGTTGGCAATGCGTTTCTTGTTGGGGCGAGATCTTCTCAGGAAATTTCAATCATCAACTTTCTTCTTTGAATGTGGAAATATTTTATTGTCGCCAACCTAAGCAGGCAGAAATGATCTTACTAACAAAATGAGAGAAATCAGAGCTCGTACAGAAAGAATAAAGTGTTCGTTTTCCCCACAAGAGAGAGTGTAAAGGTAGAGATATACTCTTAAGGTGGTTCGAAGAACCCTCTGCCACATGTAAGTGTGAATTGCACAGTAGTCCTGTAGATGCAGTACGTGAAGTGGAAAATTTATGCAGTGCTTTACTCGCGTTGTACGTATGTGCAGGTTACGCGTAGTGTTTCCCGGCGGTAAGGAAATAGGAGACGCAACTTTGTTCGCGAACTACACACATTGTGCTTACAGCAAAAGACGCCACCGGTGGAAACCAGGCAATATCAGAATTTAACTCGGTAGAGTGCAGTGTGGCCCGTATTTCAGTATCAATGTTTGTACACTACAACCACTGGCGCTGAAGTAATCTCTCCTCTCGACAGGAAATTAATGCTGTTGCTGCTTGTTTTTCCAACATTTTGATTTAGCGGGGTGCGATTTATGCTTCAGACACAGATTTATGGGACTGTGATGCCTCCTGCGGTATGTTATATACAACTTCACGAGACGGCGCAGGATTCTCGTATGCGCTTACTTGTACTTTGTACTCTTTTTCACCAATTGAGGTGGCACGGGGTTAAGACACGGAGTGCAGATCCTGTGGGGCAATCCGGATTTCGTTGGTTTTCTTGAAACATTTTCTAGATCCTTTACTCCCCCATTCTGTACAAGCCAAGATAGTGCTCAATCCCTTAAATTCCTCGTACCGACAATACATCCAACTGTCAATGCCCTTCTGTCTGATTTACTTTAAATTTTTTTGAGTTATGGGAGGGTGTGTGGAATACACAATATGTCAAACATGTTTTAGGACTATCCGAATCTCTGGCTCGATAATTTATTTGCGCTGATCATTCATTGCATTGGAGCTAAGTCTGCTGTGGAACTATGCGATTCTCACTCTTCTGTTTTGAATTACTAACCGCAGTTTTACTGGTATTCTTTGTAGTTTGGTTAAATCCACCGAAACAACTTGATTATTGAGTGCTGTATGGTCTTGAAAGTTCATTTATTGACCGTACCCTGTATCGCTAGATACTTGGAGGAGTATCGGACTGATGTGATGAGCAGGGTAAAATATTAATTCTGTTCGTCATAACGCATACTGCTTTTTACCCTCTCCAGTTTCACTATCGTCGTCGCCGCAGTATTTATCTAGGCATAGCGATGTGTGGCATGGGGCTTCAAGAGTGTATTCAGTAGGTAATAAAAAAACTCGAATATGAGGAAGGTCTTTGTAGGCAGCTGCCAAGCTTCACCAAGCCTGTAATTTGGATAAGTAGATATTACATATTAACATTTTTTTAGAGGAGTCAGAATTCATACATCACCTAAGGCAGACCTGAAGGGAAAGTGTATAGAAAAATACTAGAGATTCAGATGTATAAACCAACTGTTTTTGACATTACACCAATATAAGAACTACCGTGAATACATATTCAGTTAGTAACAAATAAATCTGAATGTTTCGAAGGATTACATTTTACACATTTGCGCTAAATTTCAAGCGCCGTTTAAAAGTCACGCTCTTGATACCTTCGTTGAAAAGCATTTCGCATCAAATAACAGTAACATTGTGATTCTCTGTTAATGTCTCTACGAGCAGTCACCATATACAATAATATTTTTAGCAGTTTAATAAGTATTTTGTATATTTGAAATTGTTGTGACTACATCTACTTTTTAGATACTCATCAGCCACCAGAGTTGGATAAAGTGTAATGCAGCATGGTAAACTGGGATCTCCAATGAGGGGATTCTTGAACTTTCTGTGTTCGCTTAAGTTCTTTGTCATTCTTTTTTAGCGCTATAAGTTTCGCAAACGTTTCAAGCAAGAATTTGTAACAATATTCCGAGCAAAATTACAGATGAGCAATAGATATTTCTGCGTGTTCTTGACATTTACCGTTTCTACCAGTGCCTCGATATTATAGATTGTGGATATTGAGATGCCCGTACCGTCGGTGGATTTTGTAGTTTCACCATGTGCGTCACATCGTGCTCACCTATAAGAAAGCCGAAAGCATCTGCGAAACTGCAGTAAATCACAAAGTGAATCACTATTTTGATCCTATACTGGACGGGAGAGAATACATAGATGTGGTGAATATACACGCAGATGATCAATTAAGTGCGTATGTGTTCCCAGTTTTCTTTCGAGTTCTTCTCTGGTGTTGCGGGAATGGCATGCGCCACATTCTTCAGAGTTCCATACAGATAATAAACAAGAGCTGTGAGATTGTGGACTGGGGTAAAGAAGCAGCGTAGCATTAATTTCCGTTATTGTGCACTGATACTGTACTGCTGTCAGCCGTGAAACACAATAAGAATTAACCAGTTACGAAGGGAACTGTGGCTTGTGTGTACGATTTGGTGTTAGCTGAGTGAGTGACTGCCGCACCAGAAGCCCAAAGGTACGGGTTTTCAATCCTCAGTCAGTCCAAGGACTGTCACTTATCGTTCCTTTCATCTCTGTCAATGATATGTATTATGAAAAAGTCACCTTTTGCCAATTTCCGGAGTCTACGTAAAACTGCAGTTGCCTCTGTAATTCGCTGGGTAACTTAGTTCGAAGCTCGGAGGAAAGCTAGGGCATACCATCTCTAAGGGAACCACGCGTATTACAACAACGTGGTGCTGGAACCAACCTTAAGATTTCTAGCGCATTTGTAGGAATTATGTTAGGCTCAGTCCGCTCGTATCTCACACTCTTGTGACTAATAAGTTGTTTAATTAATTAGGACACAACTGAAACTGAAATACAACCGAGGAACTTGACGCCACTGAATTTGACGTCCTAGTGTGGTGAAATTATGAATTTCCTGACTAGGCCTCCCTGTTAAAAAATAAATTTGCCTTTCCACATAGCGAACTGAGTATTGTTGGCATTGGTGTGATTCCTCCCATTGATTCCAGTTCCAGGCACAAGCGGAGTGTAGTCTTCATTGTCTCTACGTGATGCAATTTCACCTACAAGTGTGTCCGCCTCCGAAGCGAAGCGGTAGCGTTACCGCCTACGACGCAAGGGGGCCTGGGTTCGATTCGCGGCAGGGGACTGGGTGTTGTGTGTCCATCATCATTGACACGCAAAGTGGCGTCAACTAAAAAGACTTGCTATACGGCAACCGAACCCCGAAGGGGATATCCCCGCCAATAAATGCCATACGATCATTTCAGTTCACCTACAAGTGTACCTGGTTCGTAGTAGGAATAGTCTTAAAATAATGGATACCACCAAGGCATGGAGCTTTATGAGCGATTTTCGTTGCAATACTGGATTTCAGATTGTTACCACTGGTTGCGGTATCACAGCGCCATGGATTGAAAAAAGTTATATCAACCATTGTCTCCATCAAACTGAACTTTGTCTCTTTTCTGTTGTGCGAAGATGGGACGGGGTACACCTTCTTTGGTGGGTGAAGCTCGTTCATCGAATTTTCTTGAACCTCATCTGTTCTTGAGGAAAGATATCTTTTATTTCCATTTGTCGTTGTTCGACAAGAATATTATCTGAGAGGATCAAAGTGGCTGATAGAACTCCACAAATATACCGTGTTTCATTTTCACCTTATGACAACAAATCAAGATGTTAACTGGAAGCCAGTGAAATTATTTTTAACATTGTAATCGCAAACTTGTTCCCTTCGTTAAAATGTTTTAAAGAGAAAATTGAGTACCATTTGCATTAGTAAAAAATTTCCTGATTTCTTATATTTTACCTCTTGCGCATCGTCACTAGGTACACGAGAAACGGATTGAACCGTGACACAGTGAACCGTAAGTTTTTCAGCTACATTGCCTGACAATATCTCTCAATTGATGCCCGTGTTGTCAGATGCTTCTCAGACAGTCTAGAACGAACTGGACGTTTACTGATATAATGGCGTGTGTCCGTCGTTTTGGTTAAGCGTCACATGGTATCCATCACCTAATGGCGGCATGTTATTACGCAGACGAAGGACATGCAGAGTAAAACCCACTGTACGCCTGACGAAATTCATTTTTACTTTCGACGTCGGGTACCTCGAGGTTCGTATTAGCTCGAGCTATGGACGAAGGTAGTAACCAAATACGCGTGCTGATGGCAGAAGTGTCGCCATGTCACGACTTTCTGTATGCTACAGCCATTAGACATACCGGTATTATTATTTATTTATTATAATTCTGTTGATGCTAAAGTAGTTATTGCTGGGACCCTTCTAAACGGTGCACACGACAGGCCCTACTCTAGGGAAAGATTTTTTTTCAAAATGCATCTTGTCTTCATGCAACACTTCATTATTTTGTCATTATTTTTAAACTGTTTAAAATATCTTAGCATTGTGGAGAATTTTTTTTCACATCTTTTCTCAAGCTGTAATTTATGAAATTATCAGTTATCAGACTGAAACTTTGTCACTATGCACTGCAGTAAAAACTTTAATAACTTCTTGAAAGATGGTAGCCCTCTGTCGGACTGTGCTACACTATATCAGTCTGCCAATATCTTTCCGTAACTCATACGCGAGAACATCAGAAGCGTTACCAAGAACAGGGTACAGTGTCAGGTAATTATGAACTTACACATGCACTTACTGTAACTATCAACATCATCGACTTACTAATTGCTGTAAGCGACATACGACTATCTTTTCCTTCTTTTTTGTTTTTTGTCTTTCATACTTCATCGATGTTTCGTGTAGCAACCGTATTCTGTTTTCAAAGAATTAGGTTCATGAAGAGAAGAAGCGTGTTCATTTCATTTCAGAGCTCTGACCATGACCAACAGGTTGTTTGTGACATCTTTTGATTTCTTGTAGGCTGTTACGTGGCAGTTGAATTATTTAGTTATGATTCGTAAGAGCTCTTATATAGTATAAGAGACCGGGTGTGCATTTGCTCTGGAGGACTGCGAGCATCAACTTACAAAAATCATATGATTTGTGGGGTAAAGAGATCTTCTCTAATAGCAACTTTCAAGTTAAAATTTTTAATACGTTAGCTTAACAGCCCTGTTATTATGTAACATTACGTGTTAGGTGTGTCAAGCGTTAACGATTCACAATCCTGTTGAGAGAAGAGGGGTAAGGAATAATTTGGAAGATCATGGACTATTTATGACGGCTGATACAGATAGGGAGTTACGTAAGCGGATTCTAGCCCATGACACTTGATAGACCTATACTGCTTTTGACTTGAAACTATAATGAACGAGGCTGAGAAGACCTCGATGTTCATCGTAGACATGTAATTGTAAAGACGGACTGATTACTGGTGTACTTATTGAGGAGGCGATGTGATGTGAAGCAGGTGATTTATTGCACTTAGAGCTATTAATATATATGTCCACGGTTTAACTCCACTAGCAGTCGTAGGGTGTGTGACGGTGGGTACCACTATCATCTCTACATCCCTCTTCCACCCTCCCCCCTCCCTTCCCTCACTCGCCTACCCCTCCTCACCCTCATGTTTTACGCGAGAAAAGCGATCGTCGATAAATCTGTCCGTAAGCTCGAATTTATATGAGTTTACTCTCATGGTCATTTGCGAGATATAGGAGTGAAGAAGTAATATAAAGTTTGAGTCGTCTTGGATGTTGCGCCCTTCGAAACTTTATAAAAATCCTGCCCATGCTACAAAACACTTCTCCTGTAGCGTCTATCACTTGTGTTGAATGTGAGAATATTTGATGCCCTCACGCTTACTAAACGAACCCGAGACGAATGGCGTCGCTCTTCATTGATTTGATTCCATCTTCCTGCATCTCAGTGCAATTTTCTGGCGTTGCTAATTCTCTGTAAGTAACTGGCTTGTTCGCTAAAGCACTAATCGTGCTTCTGATGTTCTCTCTCTCTCTCTCTCTGTGTGTGTGTGTGTGTGTGTGTGTGTGTGTGAGAGAGAGAGAGAGAGAGAGAGAGAGAGAGAGAGAGAGAGAGAGATTCAGAATATATTTTTTTATTTTCGAATTTCCTTTACATTGGTAGAAGAAGAAATCGCTGGTGGTAGTCAGTTTAAAAATATGAAGGTTGTATTCGGCGTATGTTAATGTTTGTAAGAAAGTGACTTCCTGACGAGAGATTG